>NW_010510594.1:0-575 GCF_000687285.1 Phaethon lepturus
CGCTCCGCGCTACATAAATAAATAACGTGTCCTTCGTTAGATGCCACGGCCTAATTAAAGCTGTACATCAGTGGAACAACTTGCAGATGCGGCATCCTCTGTCCAAGCCAGTTTCATCACTCCTCGTAGCTCTGCCTGCAGAAAAACCTTCCCCCAGATCCCCGGTCTCAGCTCCTTGCGATAGCATCTCTCTGGCATCACCGCGAGAGCTTTCTGGCACGTTCCAGCTCCTTCCCACCCCTCTCTGCTGGCTTTCCAGCCCCAGCTCTACTCGATTTCTCCTGAACCACCACAGCAATGATGGGGTAGAAGGAGCCAGGTCTGTCCCCTGCTAATGTGATCCCCGAAAATCTCTGTCAGGGTTTGGGGTGCATTTTTCAACCCCATCCAGAAAGAGCTGGGCTGTGACGGAGCTCGAGTGCTCAGCCGGGGTGAGGAGCATCCCTGGCGAGGGGATGGACTTGACATACGCCGGACACTTTGAGGCGCTTGTTTTCTTTGTGGCAGCGAGTGCAAGCAGCTCTTTTTAGCGCAGGGGTGTCGTACAGCATGAATAATTCACCTAAGGGAGGATG
>NW_010510595.1:0-244 GCF_000687285.1 Phaethon lepturus
GCAAACGGCGGCATGAGTCAGTAATTGCAGAACTCATTTTTAGATAGTGCTGCAAATGTGCCTATTAACATCAGCTCACATCTCCTCTGAGTGATTTACCTGTTTCATTTTGTGCAGTGAATTAAACACAAAAATAACCGCGGTCTACACCGATCCTGTTATCGACCTGCTTAGAATGTGCGGCATCCGTCACTCCTCGGGCCGCGTCACCGCGCGCCTCACGAGGCAGGACGAGCCGCCGGAG
>NW_010510595.1:278-2592 GCF_000687285.1 Phaethon lepturus
GACGGTTCCATGGGCACCAATCTGCCGCCCGCACAGCCAGCCGTCAGCCCGTGAGTAATTATTTGAAGAACGAGACATTTTATTGCCCAATTCATGACATGCCTTATAGCATGCCTGAGACATTAATGTTCTTCTAAATCATCGCTGGGTATAATATTTTGCCACTGATACTGCACATAATCTTCACATTTGATATTCTCCTGTTATCTAATGGTACTCTGTAAAATTACAGTGACACTAATGCTTACCACCCTTATTGAATGGAAAAATCAAATTAAAGATGACGTATCATCGATTTTGTTATGGGCTCCAAGGTGGCAGGGAGTCAACTGCCCTTTCTCAAAAACACAAGAAGGTGGAGATGTTTCTGTGGCTTTTCATCGCCCTCCTGGAGCTTGCTGTAGCTTCTCTGGGGGGTTATTTCCTTGCTTGCTTTAGCATGGTTGATTTCGGTTGATTTTTTCAGTAAAGCAATGCAACGACAGCACCAAAAGTTGCAGGCAAAGTAGGAGGATTTTCCCACATGGGTGAAGGCAGAGAGGGCAAGGACCATCCGCAAACCTACAAACCGGGACTGAAAAGTCCCGGCGAGCAGCTGCTGGAACCACGGCTCTCGTTCCGCGCGCGTTGTGCTGAGCTGCCAGTCCCAGCCCCACGCAGGATTTGTGCCTGCGGCATCGAGCGCGCCTTGGCATCCCAGCCGTGCGGCAGGGAGAAGCCGCCCCTCGCCGCGTCCCCGGAGCTGGGAGCCCACGGCCAAGGGGTGGCAGAGCAGCTCCTTCCCAGGAGCCATGCGACAAACTTTCCCCTTAAAGATGGAAAACACCTTTTTCCCCATGAATGTCTTGAGGCTCTAGGAATTTGATTATCCAGAGCAGGCACATCCTCTCGTTAGGCGGCAGAGCCAGCACCAAGCGCCTGCTCCACCGGCGCTGCCGGCAGGCTCGGGGCGGGCAGAGCACACGACTGGAAGCCTCGCGCCAGTGCCCCGGCACAACCGGGGCTCTAGAAGGTTTTCTGCTTGTTTTTAAAAGCCAAAGACCTGGCCCATGAAGCATTGATTAAACGGGAGGATGAAATGGAGCAGTGACTGAAGCGAGTGCCAGGGAGTCTATATGCAGAACATTGACGATGAAGGCCACGGGGAGGACGCGGAGGGCTTCGGAGCCCGGCAAAGACGCGACGCGCACCACAGCCTTCGGAGGAGAGAGAGACAGGCAGAACTAGCGCGGCCAAGAGGCAAAGCACACATCCCTCGCCCCGCTGCCATGCGGACGCACCCCCGAAGCGCGTCGTGACAGCCCATCAACTACACAAAGCATGGCTACTGCTGTCACCCACCACCGCAGCGCCGCGAGGGAGCCTGGAGGCCGTCCCGCAGAGGACTTCTTCCGAAACAGCCCTTTTTCCCTGGACAGTTAAATCTAGGTGCGGTTTGCTTACACCCCCCTTGAGTTTGTAAGCTCCATCCCTGTAGGTGGGTTTTCTTTGGTTTCCACGGCTGGCGAGGGCCCAGCAACGTGTTTCTGTGGGCGCCCGCTCTCCGCGGCGCCCGGCTTCCCGTCAGGCACCGGTAGGATGCACGCCGCAGCGCCCGCGGTTCAGAAACGCTGTAATCGCGGTGACGTGGGAGTTCCCGTGCGCCTTCCGTAAAGTGGCATTATAAGCTGTTAAAGTGATTTCTCAGTGGTGATCCTGAGAAACTGCTGCTTCTATTTTTCTCTCTGAGAAAATTCTGATCTGCATCAGAGAGGAAAGTTGCATCATCTGGGTATGCAGTAAACTGCTTGTTGTGGTTATCGGCTTCTCCTCGTTTCCTTCAGGCTGGGTCAGCTTTCCTTAGATAAAACTGTCACCAGAAGACAAAAAAAGACTCTTTCAGCTGGTATAAGTTGGCAGATCCCAGCTGAAGTCAATGAATTGATTTTAGCTTACATTATCCAAGCATCTCACTGGAAACCATAATATCCAGACTAAGAAATTCACCCAGAATTTATCATTTCTGATAAAGCCAGGATCAGGGGTTTTTTTTGAGCTCCATAATTAAATCAATATTGACAGTGCCGCGCTTCACAGAAGGCCGCAAAGGGTGCACAAGGAGAAGGCGCGCGCTCCCGTGCGTCCCACCCTGCCCGAGGCGCGCTCGCGGCTCTCCCGCGGTAGCGTTCCTGGAAGGGTGGGGTTTGGAGAACCCTTGGGCTCGCCAGCAGCTTTCCCCTTAATCCCAAGTGACCCAAGGAAACATGTAAAGCAATGTCAGCGCTTGTAACACCGCAAAACCAGACGCCAGCCCGCCCTTGGCTGGCAGGACAAC
>NW_010510596.1:0-481 GCF_000687285.1 Phaethon lepturus
ACCGTCACCATGCCGTGCCATACCATCACCATGCTAAGCCATACCATTCACATACCGTCACCGCGCTGAGCCATATCGTCACCATGCCGTGCCATACCATCACCACACCGTGCCGTACCGTCACCACGCCGTGCCATACCGTCACTGTGCCGAGCCATACCGTGCCATACCATTCACATACTGTCACCGCACAGAGCCATACTGTCACTGCGCCATGCCATACCGTGTCATACCGTTCCCATAGCACCACCGCGCCGTGCCATACCATGTCATACCACTCCCATACCATTACCATACCGTTACCACACTGTGCCATACTGTTACCGTACTGTGCCGTACCATTACCATACCATGTCATGCTGTACCAGTACTGTACTGTGCCATACCACGCCATGCCGCATTGGCCGGCGCGCCCTGCCGGCCCCGCGGGCGGTGAGAAGGGGCGTCCCTGCTATTCCTGGCAGCCGGCGCGCGCGGCTTG
>NW_010510597.1:0-11622 GCF_000687285.1 Phaethon lepturus
GCAATCCCCATCCCCCCGCCCTGCCTGCCTGCCTTCCACGGCTGCAGAAAATTCATGGATTTTACCCCAAGATGCCCCCTCTGAGTGCGAGAACTCCTCCTCGGCCCGCTCCCATAGCAACTGTTCCTTAGCTACCCAGCCGCACTTGCTATTCTCATCCCTGTGCAGCTGTGTGCAGCCCCCCCGCGCTATGCACGAGCCCCAAACCCACCCTACATCCATGCTGACCAGGCTACCCCCTTTGCACGCTCCCCCACAGGCGACTGGCGTGACCCTAACCCTGCTCACGCCGCATCCCCGCTTCGAGGCGCTGGCCCCTGGGCTGAGGCAGGGTGGTCTGCGCTGGCACAAGGCCCCCCTCCGCCGCGCTTCCCCCCTGAAGCAGCGATGCACAGCCCCTGGGGGGAGCAGGACGCTGTCCCCAGCCCCACAGCACACCCGTGACGGCACAGCCCCTCCTGGGCTGAGGGCAGACAGGGGAGCAGGGGGACATGCCCCACAGCAGACATGAGCACCCCAACGGCACAAGGCCTTATCATGCCCCTGCACTGGCCCAGACCACCCAGCAGAAGCCACCGAGGTCCACCTGCGGTCCCTGGAGCTCGGCCTCAGCCCTTGCCCTGGAGGGCAGCTCCAGCCCTTCCCCGCAGGACATAAGCACCAGCAGAGCCCACGGTAGCCCAGGAATGGGGGTCCCTGCTCCTCTCCTCCTTACAGCCACCAACCCTGTACGGCCCAGAGCAGGCCCCCCTTGACACAACAGCGATACAAGGCACGGCGAATCTTACGCTTAACAAAAGGTTAAAAATTTAAATACTCTCCAACTTTAGTGCAAGGCAAGCAAATGATACCACAGGTCCAAGTAGGTGCTCAGCCCCGCCCGGGGGGCCTGGCTCAGAACGAGCACAAGGCAGCAGCACGCATATGCGCACGCATGCACGCCTGTGTGTACATACACACAGACTGACAAGTTATTGCTCAGGACACAGCTGGGACACGTGTGCACAAGAGGGGACAGGACAAGCAGAATGGAGAGGTGGGCCGAGCCCCATGCTGCTCCCCAGGGACATGCAGGACTCCAGCCCCTCCACTCCTGCCCTGCCCTTGGGCACAGGAGCTGTGCTGGCTCCCCTGGGCCCCTGGGGATGCACACTAGGCTGGCACAGCAGGCAGGCTGGTCCCAGCCCCACTCACTCTTGGGTCACAGCTCACAGCATGACCCCACGAAGGGACATTCCCTTTACCATGGCTTTGCTCCAAGAGCAGGGTCCCTCATGTGTCTGCTCCTTTGACACCGAGCTGGGCCTGGGGACTGCAGCACCCCCAGCACGACCAGATGGCTGGTCCAGAGCTGGCAGAACTGTGCTAGGGCCATCCTGCGCCAGGCTGGGGATCAGGCCAACCCTTTGGACGTGTCCTGCTGTGCCGCAGGCAGTCTGCCAGCGGTCTGGAGAGGGGGCAGGGATCAGCTCCCTGGAGCTGGCAGCATGTGCGAGACAAGGCAGGAGGAAGACAGGGAAGCAGGGATGAGGCAGTGATGCTCTGCTGCCAGGATGCAATGGTAGATGTTTTGGCACAGCAGTTTCCTGTGCCTCGGGGCTGAGCAATGGACTCCGCTGGAGCCAGGGACGCCTCAGCACGGCCAGAAAGGTCCAGGAAAGATGCTTTAGACACCTCAAGGCACAGAAGGCCTCTGCCCAGGCTCCCTGGTACAAAGCTGGGACTGTCGCTCCCCCCATAGGAGGACATTTCTGCCTGTGACAGGGGGGGGGGATGCCTGTGACAGGGTGGGGGCAGTGCAGGCCCCCACCTATAGCTTAAAAACCAACATGTGATATGTACAGACAGACATATATAAATATACACCAAACCTGCAGTGCTGCTTTGGCACCGTGGAATGTGTCAGCAGAGCTGCTCCAGCCTGGCCTCGGCCCACGCTGGGGTAATCCCTCCCTCCCACCCTGGGTCCGGGAGGGGAGTGGCAGCCGGCGGGTGGCAGCAGCACAGTCCCAAGCTGCAGATTCAGAAGCGTCCAGGTGTGTCCTGGGGACGAGGGCTTGTCCCCAGCCAAAGGCACCTTGGCCCGAGCCATGTGCTGCTGCCAGCCCTGGAGCCATCCTCACAGCCTTCAAATACAGACGTGTAAAGCTGTAAACAAATCCACCTTGCGGGGCCGCTGCTACCTTGTCCTTCAGGCTGGGCTGTTGTTCTGCTGGGCACCCGGAGAGGCAAGGGGGTCCCAGGGGCTGGAGAACAAGCTGTGCTTTACAGCCGGGTGGGCTCTTCCTCGCTGTCACTGCAGTTTCCACAACAGTCCTGAAGTCAGAAGGGCAAGGAGAAGGAGGAGGGAGAGAGGAGCACAGCAAGCAGAGGGTGAGCACAGTCATATAACCCAGCCTACAGCGGCCCTCTGGCAGGAAAGGGCCAGGCCTGCCCCTGGCCTATGTGTGGAAGAGCTACATGGAGGCAAAGGGCTGGAGGGGACCCCCGGTCTGCAGAGAAACAGTCAAGCTGCATCTGGGGGTTCAACTCCTGGCAGACAGACTGGTGAGCACGCAGCTGACTAGCTCAGAAGCTGGGAAGAAGACGGGCTCCGTGGACTACAGGCACCCAGGGAGACAGCTCAGTGCCAGCACAGACGATCTGCCCCGCTCAGGGCTCAGCCGTCTGCAGAAGCAGCTGAAGCCCTCTTGCTGGAATGGGAGTCTCGGCACAGGGCAATGCCAAATGCTTCACAGTTTCTCAACCCTTCGGTGTGTCCTGGACATCTGAAGAGAGGAGTGAAGGGAACTTCCCACAGCCCCCTGGGAGCGGAGCTCCCAGCAGTGGCAGTGCAGGGGCAGCTTTGGCTCAGGCTGAGGGCAAGGCCTCCCCAACAAAGGCAGCAAGAGCAGAAGAGCAGGATTAGTGGCTCAGGGGGCAGTTAGAACAACAAGCAGCTTGTGCTCTGCTGGGGGAAGGGGACAGGCACTGAAAGACAAAACTCCTCTTTCCCAGATCTTGCCATGTCCGTGGGCCACCAGGTATTTCCCTGAGCAGAGCAGCCAGGAGAGACTGCTCACCTCTGGAAAGAGAAAACACGCGGCAAATCACAGCTCAACCCCTGCTACAGGCAGCTGCCCATCCCCTGGCCGGCGCCGCCCGACCGGCAGCTGCCCATCCTCTGGCAGGTCCTGCCTGCCTCAGGAAGGGCTGGGTATCCCAGCCCAGGGCTGGCTCTGGCTTGGGCAGTCCACTGAACAGTGAAGGCACAACTCAGAGCTCGGCGGGGAAGCAGGAGTCAGCACCGGGTGGCTGAGTGTGGGTCCAGAGCCAACCACATTTGAGGCACAGCTGCAAGCAGCTGTTGAGAGGCAGCAGCCCAGACTTTGCCAGTCCTGGAAAGAAGGCAAAGACCGCTCTGGGCAGAGGAGACAGGCAGGCAAGCAAGCCCACAGCAGCTGCAAGATGTTTCCATTCTCCTCATCCCTCGAAAGCACTGGTCTCTCTGCCTGGCTCAAGGTCTGGCAGAAATGCTCTGGCGAGCCCAAAGTCTTCCTCAGGGATGGTATTATTCATGTAGGAAGGGAGAAGACTTGCTATTTTAGTGCTTTTGACATCCCTCTGCCTGTGTGACTCCATCCCAGCTCCCTTTACTCCCCCAGCACGGGGAGTGCCAGCCAGGAGATGGCTGGCTCCCTGCAGCCTTGCACAGGTGCCCCTGAGAGCCCTGGGATCTGGCCACCCACCACTATAGGAGACTCTGCTTGCTGCCTGCTTGCTGCCCACCTCCCTGCCAGATCTGCCTGGTACAGGCAGGAGCAGCCTCATTGCTGCTAGAGGACTCACTGGGGAGGAAACTGTGGACACGCTTACCTGTCTGCTGAATAAGCGCTGGAGTAACCCTTTTTTGGGCTGCGGAGAAGGCTGCCCTTTCCAGTCCAGGTCTGGGGGCACTGTGCCATCTGTGCTGAAGACATTCAGCTCCTTAAAACACTCCGTCTCGATCATCTGGAAGAGGGCAAAGATAGCTGCAGCAACTGCCACACAAAGCCTGTCACCGAGGGCCTAGCAGAGTGCAAGAGCAGCAGGGACGGCACGAACCCTGCAGGACACTGCACTCGGCCATGCTGGGCACAAGCAGGAGCAAAGACCTGTCCTGCAAACCTACCTCGTTCTGCCAAGGAATGGGCACGCTTCCTGTGGCAAACTTCTGGTAGAAGTCATTGTCCGTGGGCTCCAGCTCCACCCCTTTCACCGTGGAGAACTGCTCAATGTCCAGAACATCCTTGCAGTAGATGGCCTGGGGCTAAACAGCACGAAGATTGCTTTAATGCCAGCCTCCACAACGATGCCACCACCTCAAATAAGCATGGCTTGTGGCCAAGCCCTGGCCCCCTCTTCCTGCAGCCCAGAGCTTGCTTGAGCCCTGTTCTGCCAGGCCCCAGAAACAAGAAGGAAGGGGATGGGCCCCATCTCCTCAGGTGAGCCACTCCGAGGCTCTTGCTTCCCTTGACAGCACCAGTGACTGAAGAGGTCAGGATACAGACAGGTACTTACGTCTGGCTTGAAGGGGGGGTCCAACATGCCTGCTTCCAGCCTCCTGAAGTTGAGGTGTTTGAAGAGAGGGTGCTCCTTCACTTCCTTGGCTCCAGCTCCTCGGCACCCCAGGCGCTCCAGAGGGTCTTTGCACAGGAGCTGCAACACAAAGGAAATCAGTGACCCGGGTGGAGGGTGCTTTGGGCAGGAGAAGCCCTGAGGTCGGCTGGGCTCCTGCAGTGTCTCTAAGGACAGCCCAGGCCCATGAGGCAGCTGAGAGAGCGAGGAATTAAGGCACTCTGGATCCTCCTGCACTGTCTTATCAGAGACAAGGGAACCTGGCTGCCACCAGCACCTCTAGAGTGAGCAGCCTTGATGTTCTCCTGCTGCGTGCAAAGAGGTGGTGTGAGCAAAGGGACAGGGATGCACACTCGTACCATGGCACAGAGGGAGCGGGCGCAGGGTGAGAACTTCTCTGAGTACTCCTCCTGCACTTCCTTCACCAACCGCTCCACCTCCTCCCGCTTGATCTTCTTCTTGCGCTGCTGGAAGGGGGACTGTCCCTCGATCATCTCGTACACCAGGCAGCCCAGAGCCCACCAGTCTGGGCTGAATGTGTAGCGCTCATTCTTCACCACCTCCGGAGCTACATAGGAGCAGGGGCGAGGGACGTGTGAGGGTAGGGAGAGCACGTGTGCAGTCAAAGACCACTACTTGATTAAACCAGGGCCACTTACCCATGTAGCCAACTGTCCCGACCCGGCCCTTGATTGTTTGGCCCTCTGGCACATGCACAGCTAGCCCCAGGTCTGAGATACGGATGTGACCTGCACAGAGGAAAGGGAAAGTTAACAGGACAAGGTCAAGGGGCAATATTTGAAGCTGCCAATAACACAGAGCAACCCTGGTTCAAGCAGAGGAAGAGAGGGGGATTTGGGCGCAGGGCTCCTCTTGACCCTGCACTCACCATGGTCATCCAGCAATATGTTCTCTGGCTTCAGGTCCCTAGGAAGGAAGGGACTTAATTAGCGAGAAGCATGTGTCAAAGAAAAAGACACAAGCAACAGTGACATCTCAAGAAGTCACAGATAGGCAGCAGAGGGATGCAATGCCCCTGTGTCAGGCACACAGATAACCTTCCCTCACCCTCTGCCCCGCAAACTCTCCCCTCCGGGGCAGAGAGGCAGAACATGACAACCTTCAACCCTCTGCAATGAAGCAGCAAGCTTGTGGCCAATTCCCTCTTTGCAGGTGCAGAACTCGCTATGGTGCAAGCCACGCAAGAGAGAAGGAGCAGGGGCTGTTTCTGCTTGTCCTGCCCCAGGGCAAGGCACATGGTAGGACTAGAAAGGACTTTCCAGCCCCGTGTTTAGCCATGCTATCCCTAACGCTGCATCACACAACCCAGTGAGTACAGTCATACAGTCAGCTTGTTCTCCCTCCTGCCCAGTTCTTGGTCTTGAGTGTACTGGGGCAGCCTACCCACCTTTGTTCTAGTGTCAATACTGCCCGGGGAGTTATGCACTCAAGTGCCTGCCCTGGGGCATTCACAGCATGATCACATGCTGTTCTTGGTGATCATTTACCAGCATGAGGAAGCCAAGCTAAGCTCTCCTATCTCTCCCATGAGATCAGCTTTCTGTTCCTGACCCCCCTCACTCAGCTCTGTGCTGCTTTCAAGCTGGAGCTTATTTTCTTGAGCAGATAGACCCAGCTGGGCTACTAAGAGCAGCAGGAACCCTCTTGCTTCTGCAGCCCATACAAGGTCTCTCAGCAGGGACCAGGCAGCACGCACCTGTACACTATCCTCTCTTGGTGCAAGTCCTCGAGGCCACAGCAGATCTCAGCAGCATAGAAAGCTGCTCGGGGCTCCTCGAAGCCAGCCTCTCCCATGTGGTAGATATGGAACTTGAGGTCCCCTCCATTCATGAGGGTCAGCACTAGGCAGAGAGCATCTTTAGTTTCATATGCATAGGCTAAGCTCACCTGCAATTCAGGGCAGAAAGGCTGTTAGAAGACACAGCTGGAAGAGGGAGGCACCCTGAGTGCCCATCACACTCTGATGGCACTTTGTCACCCAAGCAGCCACTCACAGGCAGCAGGACTGGGCCTTTGCCAGCAGAGGCAGAGGGGGAACTATGCAAACCCAGGGAGGACATGGAAGTGCCCAGCAGTCCCAGCACACCCCCAACTTTCCTCACGGAGGACACTATTTCCCCGAGCCAGAACTGCTCCCCTCCGGTGGGGCAAGCAGCACCCAACAGCAACCCTGGGGCAGCACCTGATGAATCCTCCATAAAGGAAGGTTTCAGGCTGTCCACACCTCAGTGCAGCCAGGGAGAGAGCTCTCCACCACACAGCTCAGGGCTATGCCTCTGCCCATTTGGCTGTCTGGAGAGACAGTTCTCAATGCTTTCTTCTGCCCCAGAGGTAATAAGATGCCTGTGAGACGAGATGGGTGTTAGGGCCTCACTTTGGGGGCATTTAGGTCATCTTGGGGAGGCAGCAGGAGTTCCTGCCAGACCCTAGCCTTGTGAGAGATCTGCAGCTGCCAAAACCCTATGCCATGGGCAGGGCCTGCTCCTACCCCTCCACACCAGGTGAGGAGCACAGAGGTGCTGGGCTGGCTGGTTGGAGGAAGAATCAACCACCACAGCGAAGTGAGAGCAATTCCTATGTACTTACTACAAACCTACTGTTCACTTTTTCCAGGATCTGCTTCTCGTTCAGGGCCATGGCCTCTCCTTTCCGCTTTTTGATCCGTTTCTTCTCCAGCTTCTTGCAGGCATACATCTTCCCTGTGGCACGCACTTGGCAGGCGCAAACCTGGAAGAGGGGCAAGGCTCAGCACCATCCCGCTGCTGTTTCCAGGGTGAGGGTCTAGGTTCTGCTCTTGGGAAGAGGCACGGGAAAGCAAAGATGTCCCCATCCCCACCTCACTCTGAGGTTAGAGAGAAGCCCGTTGCCAAAGCAAGGACACAGGGAACAGCGACATCTCCAGATGCCACAGATAAGCAGCAGAGGGCTGCAGTACTCCTGCCACCTGTAGCAGCACCATGGCTGGTGCCTGGGAAGACAGAAGGCCACTCCAGAAACACAAAGAAGCCTGACAGTGACAGTTTTCAGGAGTGCAGTTTCCCCTGCCAAGACACTGGGGAACAGACCTGATTCTCTGCTGAGGCAGCAGTACACACCACAGCGCATGTCCTACCTACTCTGCGCAACACCTCCCACGCCTCCAGTGCCTGGCAAGAGGGTGGTTTCTGCCCCTCAGAGGGGAACTGACAGATCAGGCAATGCCCAGAGCAGAGCAGTGCCCAGCGCAAAGCCCTCACAGCCCACCCAGCCAGCAGCACCTGCCTCCAGGTGCTGGAGCAGCCTGCGGCACCCTGATGGAAAACCCAGGTCTGCATCTGCCAGCAAGCAACAGTGGCTGCGTGGTACTCCAAATGCAGAGGAAATGCTGGTCACTCACCTCCCCAAAACCGCCCTTGCCCAGCACACGGTACTGGCGGAAAGTGTTTTTGGTCACTGGCTGCCTGTAAGACAAAGGAAACTAGGGTGAGATGGGAGCAGGGGAGCACGGGCTGAAGCCCAAACCACTCCCATGCCCTGGCCTGAGGGACTGTGGCCCACCCCACAACTGCTGCTCAAGCAGACCTTGCTTCCCTGCAAGGCAAGCAAGGCTGGGGCAGCCAGTGGAGGCTGATGGTGCCAATAAAGGGCCCTGAAGGAGAGCAAGAGCAGACAAAGGCCAGGCACTCGGCTCCTGCCAGGGCCTAGCACAGGAAGGAGCTCAAGGGACCCCTCGGGCAGCCCATGCGAGCAGGGTGCAGGCCTCCCAGTGATGCCAGGGAGCGTTACCGTTCCAGCCATTTCCATTGCAGGAAGCGGTTGAAGTACAAGCTGTCGAGGTAGTCAGCAAAGGGAGCCACACTCAGGTAGTCGTGGATAAGCCTAGGAGAGAGCAGAGCCAGCAAGGTTCCCAAGAGCTGATCACAGCTGTGGAAAAGGCCAGCAGTCCAAAGAAAGAGGAGGTGAGCAGGCCTGAGAGCCCGGACACTTTGCCATCCCCTCACCCAGCCTGGCACTGAATCACCTGCCCAGCCCTGGCCCAGAAAGCCCACCCTCTGTGCTAAGCCTGATGCAAAAGGAAGGCAAGTCAGAGACACCGCTGTGATGAACACAGCACCCTGGGATGGGGCTGGCACTGCTAATTGTGGCCTCTCAGCACCAGCCTTGGCTGTGGTACAAAGGCGGACGATGGGACTCTTTGCAATTGCTCCTCTGCTCACAGGGCAAATGCACATTCAAGGCTGTAATCAGCTGCTGAAAGCTGCTAGCAACGTTCAGCACCAGGTGCTGAGTTGTTCAGTTTCAGATGAATATCCAGCACAAAAGACCACAGGGGATCCTGCACGAGAGAGCTAACTGCCTCGGAGACCGGTGCCAGGGCTGCCCAGCGGAGTAAAGAGCCTTAGACATAGTGTCTAGACTGGAGGCATGCATCAAGGAGAAGCGGATGGGCTCTTCTCCTTTCAGAGCTTGCCAAGAGAAGGCAGGGCCCAGCCCAGAGGCTCTGCATTCAGACAGTGACACTAGTTACCACACACAGAGCTAATGCTCCCCAGAAGACTGCAGCAAACCCATTGCCACAGCCCTGCACTCGATTAGGCAACGTGCTCCAGCTACTGTGCAGGGGGGGTGGAGGCCGTAAGCCCGGTTTGCCTAACAGCTTCCGCTTCACATCCGGAGCCAGGACCTCATCCACTGCTTCTGCGATGGGAAGAGAAGTGACCTTAGATGCCTGCAGCAACAGCCAGCGTAACCTGACCACAATGGCCACATCTGCAGCCAGCGGGAGAGGACAGCTGGCACCAGGACTGCAGCTGTCAGCTCTGCTCTACGGGTGCCTACAAGATTCTGGCACATGACTAGGAACAGCATGCCCAGATGCTGAGGCTTGCTGAAACTGGGTCTTCCCAAATGGCAACTCAGAGCCACAGCAGACTGAGAGGAGTGACAGAGGTTTCTGCAGCAGCTTGTGGCTCACACAGCCCGTGGGAGCTCCTTGCATTTGCTTTCCTGTAGCTGTGCTGAAAACTGCTAGCCCAAAACTCCCCAGGCCCCAGCCCGCACAGCCCCAGCCTTCACTCTCCCAAAGGAAGGGATCATGAGGGACAAGGCAAGTTAGCTGCAGCATCTATCCCGAGCCCTGGTGTGACCTGAAGATAGGCCCCAGCCCTCTGACTTACTTAGTGGATTCCTTGAAGAGCTCCTTGGAAGGTTCCTGCTCCAGTCTCTCACAACAGGCATCCACCAACTGCGAGGGAACTTCAGGCACATGATCCTCACTCTGGGGACAAACAGATGGAGTCAGACACACAAGGAGCAGAGCCTGAGTCCTGCCAGGAAGCAGAAGCCCACGGGAACAGTACACAGGTGCCCATCTGCTTTAGGGCCAGGGGGAAAAGCAGTAATGGTCACTTGTGAGGTGGTGGCGTGGCTCTGTACATTGTCATCACCATCCTGCCCAGCACGTTCACTGTGGCAGGACATGGGTAATGACAGCTGTCAGCTTCCCAACTGCTCTGCTGTGGCAGGCAGCAAACACAACCCTCTTACTCACGTTTGGCTTCAAGCACTTTTCAATCAGGTGCTGCCCGCATTCTTTCCGCTTCTCATCTGGAGCCACTTCGTACCCTGCCTGCACAGAGCAAACACTGTGAGGAGCAGGCCCAGCCAGGAATCAAGCCTTGCCACCGGGCAACAGCTGTAGAGCAGCAACACCCTCTGCCCAAGGTTTCCCATGCTTTCCTGGAAAACCAGATCTCCAGCAAACAGCTCCCTAAGCAAAGGCCCAGCCCTATCTTGGAGAAACTACAACTCACAGGTTTTTCCTTCAGGAAAACCCTACATGCCCAGAAGTACCTGGCAACTGCCAGACCACCCAGTCCATGCCCAGGGCACCAAGAATGTCCTTGCCTCCCCCAGTGAAGCCCGATGGGCTTTGCTCTTACCACGGCATCCAGGAACTTGATGCAGCGTGACAGCTCAGGTCGTGTCTCGCAGAACTGCCGGAAGAGCATGTGCCCGATGGGCTGCTTCTCACACAGGCTGTGGTAGTCCCGCTCTGCAAACATGGAGAAGATCACTTACTGCCAACCCCCTAAGGAGAAGCCACAGCCCACTACCCTGGCCACAGGGAGCGGTGGAAAGGCTTGTGACTCATCAGCTGGCTGCTCACAGGTCCCACCAGCCTGAGACTCCCAGGAGAGTGAAATGCACCCAACAGGGTCAAGAGGCACGATTGAGCTTTTACGTTCCCCTATGGAAGGTCTTCTTCCCTGAAACAGGTTTGAACTGCTGATCTGTACAGCCTGCCCCTCTTGTTTCTAGCAAGGGATCTTGGTGCCTCCTGCTTGTCTGGAGGCTCTCTTCTCAAACCTCTCCCTGCAGAGATCGACTGACTACTCCAGACACACAACTTTCCTTGGAACATGAAGAACATGCTGAGCTCACTTCAAGGCAGATCTTCCAGGCCAAGAGTTGTTCTGACGACTCTTACAAACCACTCGTATTCCCAAAGGCCCTGCTGGAAGCAGCAACATCAAAATGGGGGGCATCATTTCCACAGATGTCCTGTTAATGCTGCACACAGCAATCAGAACCCCCCACTCCATGGGACAGCCATTCGTCAACAGCTAGTGCCCTCTGGAGCCTGGCTTCCCTGCTGATTTCTCCTACCCCTCTCTGAAGCCTGTCAGCCCAGGCACAAACCCCTTTGACTTTCCAGAGCACTTCCAGTTCTCTGCTTTTTTTTCTCCCCTTCCTCTCATAAGATGTTGTCTGATTGTGGACCAGAACAGATTACTGTTACAACCCTTGGCACCGAGGGCTGCAGGCTGCCTGGGGTGCAGATGTGCAGCCATCCACTGGCTCGCAGGGGATCTTTCAGGACTCCCCGGTGCTGGTACTGCCAGCCTTCCCCTCCCCACGCAGCAGTTTCTCCCGAGGAAGCTGCAGCTTCCTGAGGGTGCACGAGAGTGCAGAGGGGGCCGGGCTGTGGTGGAGGAGGAGGCTGCCTCGCCAGCCCTGCTGCAC
>NW_010510597.1:11849-16538 GCF_000687285.1 Phaethon lepturus
GGCGGGGCCTGGGGGGGGGGGGCAGGCCGCCTCGCCAGCCCTGCCGCACCGGCTGGTTTCCTTGTGTCTGCAGGGGAAGGAGTTCCCTTCAGCTGGGGAGGACAAGAGTTTGCTACAGAAGCTTTTGGCTGCCCTCGCTGCTGCCCAGGCTCACACAAGGTTGCTCCCTGTGGTCAGGGCACACAAAGCTTAATTCTGCAGTAAGCAACCAGCCCACCATGCCCACTGTCCTGCCAAGCCCCTGGAATAGGAAAGAAATGCCTTTCTAGCAGGCTGTTAGGGGAAAACAAAGCTGCTCCCAAGCACAAGGAACGGGGTCATCTCTCCCATGGAGAAACCAAGCGAGGTGGCTGCCACCTGGGCCAGAAGCATTTCTTGTCTGCCTCCCCAGAGGGAAGTGGGGACATGGGCAGTGACAGCCGGCAGCTGGGAGGGACTTGCCTCCCAAAGCTTCACAAGGTCACTGTCCCAGACAGTGGGACAGCAGAGACAGACAGACCACCAGCACTCACCACCGGCAAACAGGCAGCACAACAAAGATGAAGTTCAGTGCTGGAAAGTATGTCATGACATGTACAGCAAGGGCAGCTGCAGGCAGAGGGTAGACATCAGCTGAGGCAAAGCTCTGCTGAGGGAACACAAGTCAAAGAAGCAGATGGGGTTTGGATGGCCAAGAGGGAAACTGCAAGGAGAGCCCAGTTCAATGCTCGGAACTTGCTCCAGGGAGGCAGTCTGCAGCAAAACCAAGGCAAGAGTCTCCATCTGACTACACTCAGCTGCGAGGCCAGCCCCGAGAGGTGGTGCACAGTGTGCACTGGGCTGCCATGAGCTTGGAGGTTGCAGTGTGGATGACAGAGGTCGAGTTATTCCAAGTGCTACAGTCCCATGTGCCCTCAAAGGGAGCCACTCTTCTCCTTGGGGCTGCCAGGACCTGGAAAACCTGGGCAGGGCAAAACTGGGGACTGGAGCTGCAGAAGCCTCCCAAACCCACTCAGCCCAGTGACATCTGCTCTGAAACAAGGCCAGTGCTGTGCCAGTCTCCAGCTGGCAGCTGAATGCGCAGTGACAACTTAAACAAGCTCTCCCCTTCCCAGGAAGCAGAGCATTCTCACCCTCCATGTCCCAGAACAATTTCCCATGATCGCAGGACCAAGCCTACTGCACAAACAACATTAAAACCATGAAGAGTACAAAGTGCAGTATTAAAATGACAGGCCAAGCCCTGCCCAACTCTACAATTGTCATCCATACTGCACAGCAAGAACCCAGTTTTGCCTGAGAAAAGTTGCTGCACTAGTGTTAGAAGCCAAGGTCTGCAAATCAGGACTGAATCCCAGCCAGGGAGTCCAGAGGATGCTAGCAGGCACCCGAGTGATGCTCCAAAACTCTGCAATGCCCAGCAGGTCTGTTTGCACAGAGAAGGTGGTGTATTGCTAGTGAAGCTCATCACAGTCTAGAGGTGTGTGGGTACATCAACAGGCACTATCCAGCGAGTGCCATGCAGCTGTAACTTACCTACCCATCGTTTCTTCCCTGCACCCTGAGCTCCAAGTAATGCTGGCTGGGATTTGGCTGACACATGCCCAGTTATATGTCCCTGACCCTCACAGGACTCAGTTTTGGGTGCACCACACACACGCTCACCCACCGACAGCGCTCTGGACCGGCGCCTGGGCGCTGCTCAGCTCCCGCCAGCCGCTGTGTCTCACCGAGGGTTTGTCGAAGATCCTCGCAGAGGCTGATGTGGGGGAACTGCAGCATCTGGCGCCATTTCTTGCTCTTGCCTTTACGGTTTCCACCACCACCTGCAGGGCACATAAAATCGGTACCATGAGTTATGAAGCAAGGACGTTCAATTGCAGCCGCGCCTTGCCAGGAGCCAAGAAAGGAGACACTCTCTGTCCAGTTACACAGGCAAGCTCAGGCAAGGAAAACAAGACCAAAGTGGTACTGCTGTCTCCCAGCTGGTGAAACAAAAGTGTTAGAGCCTCTGACTGCCACAGGACCAACCACTCTGGCTGCTGAACAAAGTCTCAACCAAGAACACAAAGACCTTTCACCCGGACATCTCAGTGACTCCTATTTATGATGGGAGAATCACAGCAGGGGCAGGAGTGCCTAAAGCCACAGGTTACTCTATGCCTGCACAAGAGTTCTTGGCTCTCAGGCCTGTCCTCAGGACCTCTGCATAACTAATTGCCTCTCGAGGTCAAGCCTTGCTCGGTGTGAAGCTCTTCCTGCTGTTCATGCCACCTACTCATTCCAGACTGATTGCTTGCTCCAGGGAGGGGCTGTCAGAGAGAGGACATGAAGCTGGGAGACAGGAATTCCTACTCTAATCCCAGCTCCACAGACAACTCACTGCATCGCCCGGGGCTCATCACTTCAGTTTCCCACCTGTGAAGTGGGGACACTCCCACCTTTCTCCAGAGATAAGCCAGCCTCAGAAAAGTGAGATCCAAGAACCAGATATTATTCCAACTTCAGTTGCTGGAGTAAATGCCCAGTGCTGTAGGACAGGGTGGGAAAGCTTCTAGATAGACCAAAAAATTTACATCATAGCTAAGTATTGAAATACCGATTGCTGGGATCAGCCAACCTCCAGGGATTGCCCAGTGCCAACACACACACAATCTCCCACCTCCCTTTGGAAATACATTAAACCATCCTGCCGAGTTGGGCCAAAGGCACAGCTTTCTGAAATCAGGGTGGGCTGAGCATCATTTATCAGCTCTTGAGAAACACTTTCATAACACTCTCCTCCACTGTGGATGCAATTCAGCCCCAAATCCTAGACGCAGTCTCCGGGCATCCAGCTCCCCATGCCACAGGAGGCCTTGGCTGGACAGGCAGGTGGGATGGGGCCACCACAGCCAGCCTTCTGCAGGGCCAGCCCCAGGTCCAAAGCCTGGCATGCTGCGGGTCACTGCGCTACATCTGCCCTGCACCAGCAGCTGGGCTGTATGATTGTACAAACTCAGGAAGGAAGTGACTCAAGGGTAAGCAGCGGTGGAAGAAACCAGCAGCACAGACACCTTCTTGTCAGCCACGTCTTGCAGCAATAAAACGTATGGGGACAACTAAGCAAGGGCACAGGAGGACAAGACATCCTCACCTCAAGAGTTCTCAAGGGAAGGCAGAGCTGTGACCCACAGCACCCAGAGGACAACGACCAGCAGCTTGCATTTCCTTGAGTTGTTTACTTTGAAAGGAGGCTCCAGCACCCTTCACACACGGTTCTCCCCCACCCTCCTGGCACTGCTGCAAACAGCCCAGCAGGGATCTTGTCTCCTGCACACCACCCTCCCAGCACCCCCATTCTGGGGATGGGGCAAGGGGTGGGCCACCTCCATCCAGAGCTCACCACAGGGGAGCTTCAGGGCTTGGTGATAGCTCAAAGCTGGTCTGTTGTCCCTCTGCCAGAGGGCAGCATGCAAAGGGGACAACGGAGGAAGGATCCTTCACTTTCCCTGGGCCAAACCCTTCCTAGAAGTATTTGAAGGAAATGTAGAGCATGGTCATCTTACAGCAGCAGCTGAAGATGGGTGTCAGCAGCCTCCCCAGCATGTCCAGGGTGATTTCAGCCCTGCACTCCCACACCAGACCAAGAGGTTCCCAAAAGGGCTTGGCTGGAGCAAAGCACCCAGTGCTGTTGGACCTGGCCAGCAAAGTGGCTCTGTCCTGACACACAGGCTGCCAGAACTTGCCCCAGCAGCCACCATGGCCACCCAGCCGCGGGAGGGAGAGCCGTGGTCAGGCAGCACAGCCACCCGCGGCTCTCAGAAGCCAGGAACCGTCCAGCACAAGCATGCCAGTGGATTGTATCCGCCTGCAGCTAAACTGCCCACCACCTTCAGAGGCAGCAGAGGAGCACTGGAAAGCACCACAGCAGCTGTCCAATGCCTCGCTCTGCATCAGCTACCAAGCTCTGCTCTGCTGAAGGCACAAGAGGAGCCAGTCTCCTGGTCACTCACTGGGTGTGAAGCAGGACCTCGTGTCTTCAAGTCCCAAATGGTGCTGTTTGGTTTTGTCTGGATTTGGTTTTGAACCAAACCTTGCCATTATGAACCATAATGTCATGGTCCACCACCGTCACCGTGCCTGAAGTACCTACACCAAGCCTGATTTTCAAGCAGCTCAAAAATGTTTCTGCCTGTGTAAATTTAATTTTGTTGCTCTTTGCTCCCACAAATCTAATCTCTAAAGCCCTCTAACTGGATTTCAGTGGGCCCCTCAGGCTCCGAAATGACTTGGTCTGGCCAGCTGCACACCGCGGGCCAGCAGGGACTGCACCATCCCACCACTTTACATGATCTAATGAACTCCCTGATGCCTGGATGAATCAGATCTCTGCAAAGGGCCCGGCTCCTGTGTGACAGACTTCCCAGCTCCCTCCTGAAGCCATCCTCCATCCTGAGGCTTCCCTGCACAGCTGCCGTGTACCTTCAGTACAGCCCTGCTGCTGGCAGGCTGCATCCCACACCGAGTCCTTGGAGTTCAGCCGTGACCCCTGAAGCAGCAGGATGTTTGTGATCCTGCAGCAAAGCTCCTGGCAGTGAGCAGACCAGGGGCCAGGCTTGATGTGAAGGTGCTGGAGGGGTGGGCCTCACCGCCGCCAATTTCAGGATTGGCCCTTGTGTGGGAAGCAACAGTTTACCAGCCTGAAATCACGTTTTTCTCCTAAAGCTG
>NW_010510598.1:0-1116 GCF_000687285.1 Phaethon lepturus
GCCGAGCGCGCCCTGGGCGGGGGGGCCGAGCCAGGCGATGCCGGGGTGAAGCAGGGACACCCCCGCCCTGCCCGGCTGTGCCATGCTCAGGCCTTCCTCGTTCCCGGCACCACGGCTGGTCACCCCATCTTCCTCTTGCTCATCCCCGCCCTGAGCTCTTGCAAAACAAGAACAAGGGCTCCTGGAGAGCGAAAGGTGCCGTGCAGCCGTCTCACAGCCACGGGGAGGGGTACGGGGACCAGGCTGGGGTTGGCTCCTGCAAAGCCCCCGTCGGAAAATCACTCCCTGGTTTTCTGCGTGCTGACTTGCCTTTCCCTCGGGCCCTGCGGAAAGCTGTAGAGACAGCAGCCACCCTTCACGTCTCAGCCTGTTTTCTGTCTGAGCCCCACCATGGCCCTGGTGGCCCCGGTATCTGCTCGGCTTCTGCTGCTGCTCTGCTGCCCGTGGTGCTCCAGCGATGGAGGAGGTCCGGAAGCCACCTCTGCAACCCCACATGGTTCCGGCTCCGCTGTGGGGAAGGGAAGGGAGCGGGAACGTGGATGTCTTGACCCTGTTCCTCTTCAGGGGCCGGAGGAGGGAAGGATGTCTTCGTACACCATCCTGCACGTGCCAGCACGGGGTCCCCGGGGGGATGCCTGGGCCCGTGGTGCCGTTGCTCCAGCGAGTGCTACCTGCAAGCCCTCGAGGTTTTAATGGGACTTAAGTGCATTTTTCAAATATTCTCAGAGTTGATAACACCTCCACCACCCCGCAGGGGATCAACGCCTGTCCATGCACACATCACCCACATGGGACGGCAGAGAGGGCACCCAAGGGTGGCAAAGGGTCCCTGGCACCGGGAGAGAGCAGAGGTCTGCTGTCCTCCTCCTTGGGAGCAGGAGGGACCTGGCAACTCACAAAACCATCCTGAGTCTCATCACACTTTCTCCTTCCAGATCTCCAGCCCACGGACCAGCCCGTGGTGGGCTGAACATCAGGGTGTCCTCGCTAGTCCCAGGTCAGAGCCGGTGAGGAGCGGGCAGGGTACCTTAATGCGTCAGGAGAGCGACAGTCAGCACATGGCACCCACGGCTTTTGTTTGCCTTGCTCTTGAGATCTTATCTCCTGCCAGCAGGA
>NW_010510598.1:1157-6662 GCF_000687285.1 Phaethon lepturus
GTGAAATGAGCCAAACAAAGCACACACGGAAATACTGTCTCGAGTGAGGGATGGAAACTTAGGGGGCAAGAGGCTGAGAGGGTAACAAAATGAAGTGGGGATCGGTGCCTCTGCACATGGGCTTTGCGGTGGTGGTTTCCTTTCGTCCCCAGTTTGTGTGCGGAGTGGCCTCTGGATGGTATGGGAGGGACGATATCGTTGCAAACTCGCCGGCTTGTCCCTGGGTTTGCTGCAGATCTCGGCGAGAGCTGGACCAGAGGGGCTGCTTGGGAGCTGCATCACCCCGCAGAGCACACGGGCTCTCTCCTTCCACCACCGACTGCCCGCCGTAAGGGGCATCACCCCGCTGTTATCCCTGCCGCGGGGACCAGAAATGAGCCCGGTCTGCCTGGCATGGGGTCAAAACCTGGGTCCTGCTCCCCTGCACGCACTCCCCGGCGAGGAGGCAAGGTGGGGGGAGACGGACGGAAGCTGGATTTCGTGTCTGGTAGCGCTGGTGAAAGGGCTGAGTGCTCTGTACATGCCAAATCACCCCTGAGGCTTTATTTTAACCCGGAGGAGCACGGGGAGTGGATGGGGCACTGACAACAGCAGGTCCCACTCCTCCAGCGCCGACTCCCCGCCTGGGGCGAGCTGCTTGCGTCAGGGCTCGGCACGGGCTGCGCAAACAGAGCCGGGGACCGGCCCGGGCAGGGACGGGGCTGGGACGTGTGCCTCCGCATCGCTCCTTCTAGGAACGGGCAAACCCCACCATTCCCCCAGCATCCCTGCGCCCACGGGCGGAGGAGCTGGGTGCGGGTCAGGGACCACCCGAGGCGCAGGGGTCCCCGTCTGCGAGTGCTCAGGGCTGCCCCAGCCACAGCAGCACAGCATGGCTGTCAGACCCCTCTCTGCCATTTAACCATTCAGCCAACGTGACCCCTGTTGCTGGAGATAAATGGGGATGACACCCCCAAACCCAAAACAGAACCACATGCAGAGTCAGAAGCACTTTGTATTACCTGGCATGGGTGGGAGAGCCACCCTGACCGGGGGCAACGGGCATCCCCGCTCCCTGCTCCGCCGTTTCCCACACCAAAAACAAGGGCAGCGCTCTTCCCTCTCTGTCCAAGGTGGACAGGTCACCTCTGCCAAAGGCTTGAAGCCTCCAGATGGAAAGTGCCATTAGCCCAGCAGAGATCAAAGTGAATTTCCCGGCGTGCTTGGATGGCCCAGGATCTGTTTCATTTCCTAGACGTGGTACGAGCAGAAAACTCCATCCAGCTGCCTCCCTGCCTTTATCATCAGACCGAGAAAAATCAATTCTCAAAGTAATTAAGAAGCAGTTGAAAATGCACCATACGGCTCGGCATAACGCCATGTAACACATGCAGAAGCCTTCTGGTGGGCCAGGTAACAGAACCCCAGGGAGCATCCTTTGCAGGAAAGTCCCCCCGGGGGCTGCATCACGACGGAGGGGTCATGCAGTGGCGTCTGGGAGGCGATGCGGGTGGGGTGAGCGGGGCCAGAGGGCTGAGACTGACCCGGAGAGCATCAGCTTTTTCTCTTCCCCTTCTGTTTTTAGCTGGAGGAAACACCCCCTGAAGCTGATGCCGGGCCTGGCTGGAGGGGCAGGGCTGCTCTCAGTCCCTGCGGGGAAGCTCTCTGCCCCAGGGAAGAGGCCAGCGCAGGGCTTAGCTTATACCTGTCCCATCGCCGTGGGAGAAGTGGACCCCAAAGACGTGCGGGGCGGCCGGGAGAGCTGAGGCTGGGACCCGGCTAGCATCACCCCAGGGGTCTGGCTGTGCCGGTGCAATCCTGCTGTGCCGGGGAATGACCTTGGGCCTCAAACGATTCAACGCTTGGGCCTCACCAGCTCTTGCTGTCAAGGTCAACCGAGACGGCACCAGCAGCGCATTTAACCGGTGGGGGAAGGGAGGGCTTTGCTCCGCTCCGGCCGAGCCAGCTCAGCCCAGGGAGGGCGGGAGCTGGGGCTACTGGGCCAGGATGGAGCCGGGCAGAGGATGCCCAGCCCAGGCACCGGCTGGTTCTCCCACCAGCGCAGCGTCCGGCTGCTTTCCCGGCTGCCTGCTAGGCTGGGAGTGAAGCCCTGGTCTCCTGCCGCCCGTGTGGGCTGCGGGACCCTGGGGCCAGCACCACGATCGGGAAATGATGGCGCAGGGATCAGCCCCGGGGTATGCAGTGAAGGGGCTGGGAAGGCACGGGGGCACGGAGCGATGGGGCTGGAGGCAGTGAGGACAGGCACGGCTGGGGAAATGGGGGGAGAAAAACCACTGCCCAGAGCTTCAACCCCTCCAGCAAAGTCCAGTTATCAGGGACAGCAGGCTGTAAACTGGGCACGTGTTCCCTTCTACCACCTCTGCTACCTGGGCAGGGCTGTGCCCTTTCCAACAGCCTCAGCAAAACCTACCACAGGATGTCTATCGGTCGCCTGAGGACAGAAAGTGGTGAATTTATGCAGTTTTCCAGCGTGATACAGTATAATGATTTGCCTCCGTTGTGGGTGGGGGAGATGCTCGATGCACCGTAAGCCCGTCCATGTGGACGCAGCGGATCGGGGGACAACAGTCCCTTGCACACAGAGGTCTGCAGAGGGAAAGGCTCTGCAAAAGGCACTGATAAATTGTAGAAAGCTCGAGGATCAATACAAAGGAGCAAGAACCTCGGGGAGGAATGTACGAGCGTGGAGAGTGATGCTTAAAGGGGGAGAGGAGAGCCTGCAGCTTGTTGGAGATGAGCTAGCATCAGAGGTACAATGCCACGAGTCAGGAAAATGTCAGCGGCTGTTTTGTTTCAGGTTTTAATGCTGAACGTGGCCTGGTAAAGGGAGAGGTGGGTGCTGCGGTGAGGCCCCCAAACACCTCTGAAGGGTGAGATGGGCCTGGGGTTCCTGCTTAGATTTTACATCTTGCAAATTCCCATTGGAGCTGGTGCTGCAAGGAGTGAACTGAAAAAGCGGAAGGCGCTGGGATGGTCCCCATGCCTGCGAAACAGGGGATGTGGCCAGCACCTTTCCCTCTTCCCCTTGGGGAGCAGGAAGGGAGGAGAAAGGCAGCGCTCTGAAAAACCTCCGCGATTTTTGTGGGAAGATGATTTAAAGCAACTGGGCTGGTTTCAGAAGTTTCCACTTTTTTTCTCATTGTCACGACAGCAAGAGGGAGGGAGCGGAGCCCCGAGCGCATGGTGAGGGCAGCAATGGAGCCGCTGGCGCTGAAGGGGTTGTGCAGAAATTCAAGCCAGCACCAAAAGCTGCCAGGATTATTTCTCCCCCTTGACTCTCCTTGCCCCAAAAGTCTGGCAGATGCGGTCCCTGCATGGGCAAAGGGCTTCTGCTCTGATGAAAGGGCTGGAAGAAGCAAGTGGAAAGGAGAGCTCACATATTGTCCCGCAAGTGCAGAAATTCAAGCCCGGACATACCAGCCAGTGAAGGGCAGGAGGATCCTCCCCCAGATAGTTTTGTCCGGAGCAGGGGCGAGCCGAGCGCCAAGGACAAGCAGGGAGAAGTGAAGCAAAACAGGGAAACTTGGGAGCCTGCGATGTGTGCCCAAGGGTAACACGACGGCCAGGGAGCTCTTTGCCCGGTTCCCCTTTCTCTCCTCTCAGCTCTTGCGACACCCCAGGCGCAGATGGGAGAGCCCCGAGCCGCGGCCAGCAGAGCCGGCGTGGTCCACCACACCGTGCACGGTCTGGGTGGTGAAGACGGTGACTGGCTGGTGGCTTCGCTATTAAAGCGTCTTCAGTCTGGGAGGAAGCGGTGGCACCCGGCCCTGTGCTGCGGGCCACATCCTGCTGTCCCCGAGAGGCCAAATCCCACCGTCCCCCCAAAGCCAGGAGACGTGGGGCTGGCAGTTACTGCCCGCCGGATGCTGGCAGATTGACTGCGTTCTGATTCAGTCCAATAATCAAGAGACACTAATTGCCTGGTAATTCCCCTCCCTGCCTAATGGGCTGTCTTACATCCGTGGCTTCCCAGCCCCGCTCCACCCGACCGGCTCACCGGGATGCAGCAGAGCATCCCATCCCTCTGCTGCATGCCCCGTCCAGCTGACCAAGACCCCCACGAGCCACGGTGGCCTCCCCACCTGGTCCTGACCTCCTGCTGACGTTCCCCATCCCAAACCCATCGCCCCAGTGCTGTTGTAGGACTTCTTCCCGCTGCTGTTTTCAGCAGACCCCTTATCAGCTCATTCGTGGACCACACTTTACACCCGCAAGGGCCATCAGCTGTACCCATGCCTTGTGGCTCCCCTTATTTGACGTATAATCCTCTAATTAATAATCGTCCTTTTCAAAGTGGAGCGCAAACATTAATTAATTCCCTGTGAGATAGGTAATTAACAGCGATGACTCCCATTTTACTGCAAGGGAAGCTGCGATACAGAGATCTTGCACGATCCACCCGAGGTGGCAGGGAAACAACCGTGCAAAGGCGGCTCTGCGCCGGCATGGCCCTGCAGAAACCCCGGCTCGCCTGGGCTGCGTCCTCTTCCACCAAGGGCTTCCCATGGGGACAGTCCCCGTGCGCTGGGTTACCTCTGCTCCATCACCATGGTCACCTCCAGCGTGGAGGGGATGGCATGGTCCTGAGGTGGCCTGACAGGGCAGCTCCGCCACCACGGCCACCTCTACCCTGAGGGATGAGGCATGGCCCTGGGGTGGCCCAGCAGAACCCCCGGAGCCCCTGTCTCTCCTCTCCACGCCATCCCCTCCAAAGCACCCAGCTGGGAACAGCCATGGTGCTGGGTTTCGGGGCATCTCCACCAGCTCCTGGACAAGGTGCTCCTGGGGAAGGGGATGCCAAGTCCTGGACAAGGGCTGCTCCTCGTGTTCCCATCGATGCCTGGTGACGCACCTCCTCCCACCCTCCCCAGGTAATCCCAAATCCCTGTCTCAGCAGGCTTTTGCAGGTTCCCCCTGCTGCTCTTCTCCTTTGTCCCACAGCAGGGAGCAATGCTGGGAGGGGGAATAATGCCTGGGTCCCCCTCCTTGTCCAGACCCCCCGCTGGGGAGGGCGGCTGGCGGTTAGGGTAGGGACCCCCATCCTCCAGGCCCCATCCTCATCCTCACTGTGATCTCTGCAGCTCCTTGCTTGACAAAGAGCTTGCTGATGTGGGCTGCAAGACCCTGACGGCACGGCTTGGCTCTCCACACCGTGATGCTGGGCCAGGGGTGTCCTGTGGAGAACAGGCATTTTTAAAAAATCCCCCAGGGAATTTTTTTTTTTTCCCTTGCATTGCCATTTTCAAACCGCTGAGATTAGGCATTCAAGGTCCCCACGCCGAAGTCTGCATGCTTCGAACCAGCAACAGATTGCGAGTGGCTGCTGCTACTTTACTTACAGGGCTGCTTAATTAACTTGATTAATCAGCCCGCGTTTGCAGACCGCTCTGGAGACGCCGGGCCCTCTCGTCACTACTGCCCGCTGCTCCACGGCCGCTGCCCTCGCCTTTATTTCCAACTGAGATTTGATGGTTAAGAGCCAAAGAGAGAATTGCAGAAAGACAG
>NW_010510599.1:0-250 GCF_000687285.1 Phaethon lepturus
GAGGTTGCAGGACATTAAAAAGAGAGGAATAAATAAAAATGCCAGCACTTGCGGTCCACTCATGGCAGGTCCTGAGCACTTCCTATTCCCGCTAATTTTCCCTGGACGATAACTGCATAGAGCAGAACTGCACCATTACTGTGAATACCTGCGAAGTTAATCCCCCGGGGAGAGCGGAGAGATATTTATAGGCCCAGGGGTGAGCATTCCCGCTCGGAGCCAAGCGCACGCTGCGCGCGGAGAGGCCCAC
>NW_010510600.1:0-5565 GCF_000687285.1 Phaethon lepturus
CCAGCCCCAGCAAGCCCCCCACGGCCGCAGCGGAGGAGCAGGTGGGACGTGGACTTTTATTTTCCACTCGTTCAATCACAGAAACTCCTGGAAGGAGGGTTGCCAGCCCTCTTAAAGCTGCAATAACAAAGCAGATTTTCAGCGCTTGATTCACGACACTGACTCAGGCTCTAAAAGCCTCTAATTTTTCCATTAGCTCCTGGCTAACCGGATGTCTCCAACCTCACCGGTGGGCTCCTTCGTGCAGGGACTCAAGTAACGTCTGGCACAGGCTGAAGACGTTCTTTTTCTTCTCCTTTCACCCTAATTATTATAGGTTTGGGGTTTTTTTAATATTAAACCGAGTTCACAGAGCCAGGACGACTAAGTGCCACCAGTGTGGCACTCCTGCTAATACCCACGGGAACGTGCCTACCCAGAAGTTGATGGAACAGGTTCACAGCATTGTTCTCCAGATACCGTCGCTCAGTACAACCCTTTGCGCTGTAAGACCATTTCTCAGGATGACATTTGATGAAGATGCAGCCTGGGGATGTGCTCCGGCTGGTACACTGTGGACCAAGCAACAGCTAACACAGTCATCGGTATTGCAGCTGGATGCACAAACGTGCTGGGGTTTGAAAGGGCAAAAGATGTGTACACCACCCATGTTCAGTGTTTGCATAGGACCCACCATGTCCCAGCTCATGGAAGGAGCTCATAGGTGGTACCAAAGGTAAGCGTTCACTGTGAACACAGCACAAAAAGAAGAATTTGAAGCCATTGGAAGAGAGCAGATGCCACCCCTCTTTGAACATCGGATGGCTACAGCCTAGCAGACACACACAGATGATTTAGGTCTTGGCACCAGCTGACAGGCAGCATCTCAACTCAACTGGGCAATTCAGTCTTGTCTCCCCACCTCGGCTGCTGGCAGACGGGTTGATGACTTACCTTCAGAAAAAGAGGTTTGTCCCATTCCAACAGCTCATACAGGCCACAAAGAGAAAGATGCCACCAGCAGAGCAGAGCCAAGCCAGGCTCTGCAGAAAAGAAGTTTGCTGCTCTGACTTGCAGCTACAGTTTCCATAGTTAACCTTTCATGCAGAAGTCAAAGCTACCCGTATACAAAGCGAACAAAATCAACTTTAAACCGTGAAACCCGTAGCACAAGAGTCATCTTCCCCCTTAGCAAAACGCTGCTCTTCACAGGTGCCTTCTGCTTGTTGAGGCGTACGACATGTCTGCATCCTGCATGAGAGACCGCAGCCGGTGCCAGGCCCTGTGAACGCACAGATTGTGCACGACGCCACCAGAAACCATCCCGCGTCCAGGTAATCTGTGTCCACAGCTGCCCTCTCACTCGGTTCCCTTTTATCAATTCTTCAAAGTCTCCCCCCATTCTGCTGAATGTGATCGCTTTTACTTGTGCTCCTACGCCAAGCCAGTCAAAATACAACTTGTTAGCATCAATTCTGCACTCAAGCAGGCCTTCTGCTCCACTGCTGCAGACAGACCAACGCCTCTGCAGGATCTCAAGTCCTCCAGGGACCACACCAAAAAGGGCCTCCTTCCTCCGCGCTATTTGCGCCAGCGAAGGCTCTTCAGAGGACGGCGCAGCTGGGAAGTTCATTCCCTCCAGCTAGCAGCCTGCTCTACGCTGAAGGTTGAACTGAAGATGTGCCAAGACTCGTCTTTTTTTCAGCAGCGGTTTCCCCGGTTCAATACTGACCCCAAAGCCAGCTTCTCTTTCCTTGAGGACTCGGGGTCAGCGGGAGCTTGGCCGAGGCAGAGGGTATCTGCTGTCGGATGGTATGTGCACCTACGGGGCCCGTATCTCAGGTGAACGCCGCAATCTGGACACTTCAGTAAACGAGCAGGTGCTTACCCGAACATGCCCTGCAACCCTCACGCCTCTTAACCTATTTGCTAAACGCGTTGTCTTCTGCTTCAGTTGCCCCTCTGCTTTTTCCTCCCGTCACAGTATTTTCCGCGCTTCCATTCCCTTTGCCAAAACTGGTAGCGTATCATGCGGTAGCCCCTAATGGTGGGCATCAATAAAACGCGACCAGCCTTCCCAGTCTTTTGTTTTCCAGTCAAACACGTATTTGCTTTCTCCCTTTCAGTATTATGTCCCTCTAAGCGCTGGCTGAGCTGGGGAACCACTGCATCACCGCTGACATCGTTCAGATGGATGTTGTGGGACCGGTCACCCTGAGAGCTGCCTTACTCCTCCATCATTCGGAGGGGATCATCTGTTACAAACATTTCCCTTCACGTTTTCCTTCACCACTCTACCAAACTATTAACAACCCTATCAGATGCACCGTATTTGCTACACATTTTTAGGTACCTCTGCCTGACACCATTTTATTAGAAGCCTTTGTACCCATTACGGCCTGAAAGAATGAGTGCCAACGGCCTTTTGTAGGTTAATCCACAAGAGATCAAGAGAGTGCAAGACATTCTGTCTATTCAAATTACTCATTTTAGAGTATAATAGTATGAATATTAATATTGTCCATTGAAAAAGTGTGTTAATTAGGATGCCGGCAGTTTTCTGGACCGCTGCCACCCGAAGTAAGCACTCAGGGGTGCGTGACTATTCAAGCCGAGGTCCCGAATCGCTGTTAACGACAGCGGCACGCTCAGTTCCACTGCGAGAGCCAAATAACCAAAATAATTAATAAGGGAACAACCTACAGAGGGTTAAAGTTACTTTTTTTCCTCTACTAATTTCAGTTATTTCCCTTCCTAGAAAAACAGTATTTAACCAGACCACAAATAATTTGCATAGCACACATGCGCTAGCTGCTGGGAGGCTTTTAAGCAAACAGAACAAATGCCTCATTAATAACTAAGCGCCAAGAAATGCAGAAAGAATTTTGTACCAGACTACCAAAAACCATAGTAGCTTATTCTTCTGATGCTTGCCTCGGGTTAAACACTGTGCTCCTTTGATAAGGCTAGTTTTGGGCAGAGGAGAAAATGGAGAAGGCGAGCTCCCCGTATGTACGAGAAGGACACATACCTGGGAGGTCGTTACAGTTCACGCACAGTTTTCTTATGCAGGTAAAGCTTCCACAAGCTCGGGATGACGCCTGGTCACTGGTACATTAATAGCACATAGATGATCTTTAAGAGATATGATATCCCCCCTTTCCAGTTTCTGTGTCTATTTTTAACCAACGGCACGGGTGTGCAATCTTCACTGTAGTCGGCTGATCTCGAGGTTAATCTCCATTTTCTGCTAGCAAAATGAAAGGTCAGCTGCGGACCAGACACCCGTAAGGTCTCCCAGCTGCCCGGGTATTTACGGACCCGATGAATCGGGTGTCAGCAAGCGTCTCGCCACAGAGGAAGCAAGCAGGCACGTGGTCCTGGGTACCGCTGACCCCAGGACACCGCCACCGGTTCCCCAAAATGCTTGGATTTGCAAACACATTTTCCTTCCGCTATGGACTAAACCCCAAACCTTCTGGAAGTTTTTGCAAGAACCAGATTTGCATCAGAGGGCCTGATTTGAATGGAAAACCCACAGGTTTTGTTTGGCTGTGGTGTTTTGCCAAGGTGGGGAAAAAGCACATCAGACCCCCTTGGATCTTGCTTGTTCTGCTTCAGTGGAGGTATCTTCCTTTGGGACCACTCTAAGTAGGGAACACAAATCCAAGTTTCCCACCTGTGAAGCCACTGCCATGCTTATAAAGGGTCAAGTCCTCCTCCTCCTCGGAGAGGTTGTAGCCAAAATGTATTTTCACAAACTGGGGTTTCTCAGCATGGTGGAACTGACAAAACTTAAAGAGTATCTCCCTCATCAACATCTTAAGAAATGCTAATTTTGGCTCACATCCATCAGTCAGGAGATCCAGTTTCTCTCGCAGGACCTTCAGCAAAGCTTCCTAGACCCATTTACCAAAGCAGAAACTTTAAAACATCTGCCAAGATATGAGGACTTCATTTTCAGAAGCTCTCGGAAGAGAAGACGACCCACAGGGTATGTCAGCAAAAGAAAGAGGTCTACCAGCGTAGCTGAAGGTCAGGTTCGTTTTTGCCTCGATGTAAACTAGGGCATCTAAAATTAGAGCAGACTTCTGCAGGCGTGGACAACCAGGACCTCTGGTTTTCGGATTCCCAGCCTGTCATACGGGGCTGCAGAAGGGATTTCGCATGTGCATGTACACACAGAGGCATGGGGTGAGGGAGAGGTTCAAACACAAACAGTTTCGAGCTGCTGAAGACCATCACATGGAAGCAGCTGCAGAAACCTCTGGCAATTCCCCAGGTTACTGAGCACTTTGCTGCTTAAATCTCTCCCCGGCCAGAGCTATTGCTTGTCACCCACCAAAAGCTAATCCTCTTTTTTTTCTGATTTCACCTCTATCTTCTCTCTTTCCCCCTTCTCCGTATGAGTGCAAAGCACCTTTAATCTTAATTTCAAATGTACTTTTCCTGATGTTGCAGATGTGTTATCTGCAGTTGACAGTATTTGCCACCTACTTCTCCTTAAAGGACACCGCTTGACCTTGTAACAGCTTCCATGCCTTCAGCTTTAGAGGCTGAGCCTTTCTATTTGAATGGATCACAAGTAATCACTTCTCTGTATCCATTATTAGCAGTGAACCAGCTACCCAGAGAGCTCCTGCTTTGGGGTTTTTTTTTTTTCCCCCTCCAAATGCAGCATTTTTCCCAGGCAGAGACATATTATGGCAATTCAGATACTGACAACTCTGTAAATCACACCCAGGCAAAAGTTATTGATGACCTCATTCCAGTAAAGTATGAGATGATCAGACTGCCCCACGGTATTTTGATCATCTGAGAACTCTGAAATTGAAAGTCGCAGGCTCCATTTTGCTTGGAAATCTAACAAAAGGCATTAACTGTGACAAAAGGCACTTAGAGCATTTCTCTTAAATTATCTCATTTCACACCAGCAGTAACAAATACTCATTTTCCTTTATTAATACACTCTCCTTGCCCATAACTGTTCTCATTTTTCTAATTTTGAATTAAAATGCTTTCAAGTTATTGATCCCTTCTGCTAGAAATCTTTTCTTCTGCTTTTATTAGTTCTTGTACACAGCCTAATTTTAACGATACGAACGGTGCATCCAACACAACCACCTCAGTAGCAGACCTGTCTCCCGGGAGCCGACGTGATTAATCTCTCCTGTGCAAGACAAGTCACGTTCTGCAGCCCCAGCTCCTCCGACACTGCTGGCGTGCTTAGATCGGTGCTCTCACATCTTTTATTAAATTATGTAATTAGCTGATTTCTTCTCAAGTGCCTTCCCAAACAGGTTGTGAACAGTCAGCAAGAGAAAAACAAAACAAAAAAAAAGCCAAACCCCAACACTCGGAGTGTATGCGGGAGCATTCAGGAGCATTTGCTCTTGCCCACCACTGGATTTCTCCCCACGCTAACGCATCCGTGAGCTCACGCAACCCAAGCGACATTCCCTCGTACCGGAATAGCGCTGACGGCAGCAATTAGCAGAGGCTCAGGCACACCCTGCTGTAGCTACGCCGGGAGCCGCATCCCCTCCCCAGGGCTGCGGGCCGTCCTCGGAGGGCGCCCTCTCTGAC
>NW_010510600.1:5576-5835 GCF_000687285.1 Phaethon lepturus
GCCGGGGCCCACTCGCTCCCCCTGCCCCAGCCTCTTCCCCCACTGCACTGAAATCCAGCCGGTGACGTGCCGAGTCCTCGCTAAACACAGCCCCAGGCACCGTACCACGGGTTTGGGGCTCTCTCTAGAAGAAAGGCGGCAGATTCGGAAGAAGGCGGCTCATTTTCGCCGGATGGGCTAGCCCGAAACCGTGCTCTTCCCTTCAGCCCTTTGGGTAACCCACGTCCCTTGCTACGTCACCTTGCTGGCTGCTGCCACC
>NW_010510601.1:0-3515 GCF_000687285.1 Phaethon lepturus
TCCAACCTTAATGGTTCTATGATTCTATAATTCTATAAGTATGTGTAGCTTTCTGATAACTTTTTCACACTTCCTTACTGTTTCTCATAACCCCAGAGTGAGGAGCATTCAGCATTAAGTCCAATAGAAGTAAAGGAATAAGCATTTTCACCCATAAATTGTAAGATTGTGCAATACTGTTATGGGAAGCTGTGGGGGTGAAAACATAAGAAGATTCAAAATGTACTTGCTAATTTGTGTCCATCATTGCCCATTACAAGCGATGTGGGAATTCTGCTTTGCCTTAAGATTTCTTCATGGTGCTGAGACAGGACTTTGGAAAGGAATAACCAAGAGCAGATTTGCTTGTTATAGTTTCTTCACAACCATTTTTTTTGGACAGTTCTGACTACAGGATACTCAGCTAGATGGACTTTAATGGTCCCTATGCAAATTTTCTTACATTCTTCTTTTTCCTCTTCCAGGGTGTGCATTTGTGAAATACTCTTCACATGCGGAAGCCCAGGCAGCAATCAGTGCCTTGCATGGCAGCCAGACAATGCCGGTGAGTTGTTTTTTAACATGGGCAAGGGACGATTGGTCCAGCCTTTGCTGCCGTATGTCCTGATTGAGGGGGAGGGATGACTTATCTGTGCTCTGCAACCCATCTTCCAGGAAGGACTGATAACAGCTCAGGCATGCAGGGCCTTGGATGTGCTTAATTCATCAATGGAAATGCCAGGATGACACTGTCATTTCACACAGCCACAGAACATCATGTGCTGCTGTGTTCTGTCACCAGTGGTTCTGATGACCTGATAAAAAGACATATGATTCACAGGTGCCAAAAACATTTGGTCAAACTCACCATGAGTGTAAGCTTTCAAGTTTCAGAGGGATGAATCAACTAGAAACCTGTCTCTAAGAGCTGCTTTGGTTTTCCCTCCCCAAACAGTCCCTGCCTCTAGGTGAAGAATAAAGAACTTTTTGTCAGCATTCAGCAGAGAGCAGCATGTTCACGTGATGGCACTAGAACCTAGAGACAAATCACACAGTGATGGATGTCTCTCACTGCTACTACAAAGTGCCTACCTAGGCATAATATGTAGTCCCCTACATCCAACTTTTGAAACACAGTCATACCAACTACTGGATCTTCAAGGAAACATTTGAGGGATCATTCCACTTAGACAAATCTCTAGTAATATGGGTTTTCAAGCCTGACAGTTCAGGAAAGTACTCATGGTGATGTATTTTTTATGCAAAATCACATTTGTACACCATCATACAGAGCCAGAGGAATGTTAGGCATTCAACTGTCAGCAAGGAAAGACAATCTTGTCCAACATGTTTTGATTTTTTATTGATGTATATTATTTTTATTACTAATTATTCATAGTGTAAATCATGAAAGGCTAAGAAGCATGCCAAGAACTTGGAAAGGGTATGGGAAAGCTCAATAAAAATATTTATATCTTTTAGTAAGAGATTCTAATGTAAATACATGAATTTATCCAAATAACTTTAAAGTGGGCTTGGCAGTTTGTCTCTAGATATTTGCAGGGATGAAAATGGAAATTTCTTTACAGGGAAAAGAATTTTAAAAATAGCAAATCATCAAGATCTTATTTTTTTGGAACCCCATCTTAGACAAGTCAGTTTAAAAATGGTACCTTTGCCACTGATACTACCAAAAAAATCCCCTTAGGATGGGGGGGTGTCTCAATTTTTTTAAAGTACTACCTTTAGGAGTCTCTTCTTAAAAGATCACTTCTAACAGAACCATTTGTTAAGCTTGATGCTGACATCCCATAGTGAAATATTATGGGCATATTTCCTGAGAAAGGTCAAAGAGGTACTTTTAATGACTGACTTTGAAACTTTGACCCAAAGTCATAGTGTCTATAAACTGGCATCAGGAATTGCAGTTCCATTTGGTGTGGTACCACAAAGAAGGTGTAATAAAAAGTCAGTCCCTATCCCAAAAATCTTGCAAACCCATGTGACAGATGTGAGAGAAAGACAGGATAAAACAGACAAAACCCAAGCAGAGTTGAAGATTTTATCTAGATCTAGTATACCCAAAATATCCTTATCCTTCCCCAGCCCATATCATTCTGACTTTCAGCATAGTTTAGACACGAAAAAATACTCATCTCAACCACTTTGGAGCAAATTTCTGTTCCATTCCGCTGATATCAACTTAGCTTAGAATGTGCAAAACAATGAAGAATTTAACTATTTCATGTGTCAATTTTTTATGGTACCATTTTTCCTCTTGACTTATTTGACTTAAATACCTGTTATAGAAATATTCTTGAATAAGCAGATCTGGGCATTTGAAAAAGCATCTCATTTTAACCGTTACTAAATGCACATCCCGGACTCACAATCAAGTTTGCATGGCTTGACAAATTTCCTTGAATTGGCTGAACCTCAGCAGCAGTCCCTGTACCTACTCTTAGTTCACAGGAAAAGCTAGTAGAAAATTATTAATTTTATCCTCTTCATTGTAAGCTATGTGGCGTTGCCTTGTATCTTCCGTGAGCTATGATCAGGCACACAGGCAGTTACTATGGCTCACCAGACTGGTGAGGACTTGTCAAGTGACTGCCATTTGATCAAGATCTGGAGCACACACAGTTTTTCCCACAGGGACTAAAAAAGCTTAAAGTTTTGACATGGGCCAAATCCTGCAAATGATTTCTTTTTGCATTCTCATTTATATGGTACTTCAGGGTGTGCAGCTTCTTTCAGGGTGTTGTGGTTTAACCCCAGCCGGCAACTAAGCACCACACAACCGCTTGCTCACTCCCCCATGGTGGGACAGGGGAGAGAATCAGAAGAGTAAAAGTGAGAAAACTCATGGTTTGAGATAAAGACAGTTTAATAGGTAAAGCAAAAGCCGCGCACACAAGCAAAGCAAAACAAGGAATTCATTCACCACTCCCCATGGGCAGGCGGGGGTTCAGCCATCTCCAGGGAAGCAGGGCTGCATCATGTGTAATGGTTTCTTGGGAAGACAGACGCCATAACTCTGAACGTCCCCCCCACCCCTTCCTTCTTCACTCCAGCTTTATATACTGAGCATGGTGTCATATGGTAGGGAATATCCCTTTGCCCAGCCTGGGTCAGCTGTCCTGGCTGTGTCCTCTCCTAGCTTCCCATGTACCCCCAGCCTGCTCGCTGGCAGGCCAGCATGAGAAGCTGGACAGTCCTTGACTGCTTAGCAACAATCCAAAACATCAGTATGTTATCAACATTTTTTATTCCCAAATCCAAAACACAGTCTCACACTAGCTTCTATGAAGAAAATTAACTCTACCCTGGCTGAAACCAGGACAATGGGGCTTGCATTTTCACAGACAAATGCAGCCATCTCGTGATGAGATGGCAACGTATCCCTCCTCCATGGAAAGGAGGGTTGCATTGCTGCCATTTTCTTTCAGTCCCCCTTCCATTTCTCTCACCATTAGGACAGGCCTTGTTTGTCCAGCTGTGACGTCAACTCAAAGTTGTTCCTGTGGTTCAGCCAA
>NW_010510602.1:0-276 GCF_000687285.1 Phaethon lepturus
TTGTTTGTCTAAGTGAAAATTCCTTTGGCTGATAAGGATGGCTACAAGGCCACAGAAACCTCTGGTTGATGAAAAACACCCTGCCATGCGCTAGTCATGTGAGGATAGTCCTGTGAGGAGCAGGGGCTGGAGCCACCTGAAGTGTATGCGCATATTCAGGAATGCGAAGATGTGCTAAATTTCAGGCCTTGAATGAGAATAAAAAGGACTGCCAAGACAAGCCCTTGTGCCTGCCCACCGCCAACACCACTGCCACCGCTCAGAACACGATTGGCG
>NW_010510602.1:464-865 GCF_000687285.1 Phaethon lepturus
CCCCCTCCTGAAAGATCAGTGTGCCTATTGTAAGCAAAGGGGACATTAGAAAAAGGATTGCCCAAGACTGGGCAAGTCGGTGATGATTACAGACCTGAAAGATAATTGACAGGGACCAGGGAAATCTTCCCTAATGGAACCCTTGGTAAAAGTTCAGTTAGGGGAAAAAGAGAAACTTGTAGAAACCAAGCTTTAATACCTACGGATGATGATTTTGTAATGGTAAAGGGAGCTACTGGCCAAAGTGAAAAGGTGTACTTTTTAAAATCTCTTAAATTTAGATTGGGAAAACAATTGGGAATACACAAATTCTTATACATGCCTAACTCACCAAAACCTCTATTGGGGTGAGGCTTATTGGAACAACTATAAGCGGAGATAAAATTTGAGAAAGGAAAAGT
>NW_010510603.1:0-244 GCF_000687285.1 Phaethon lepturus
GCAGCTCCTGCTCTCCTCCAGAGCCCGAGGGATGCCCTTCCCAGGGAGATGCAGCCCGGAAAAAAACTCGAGAGCAGGTGGTGCAAATAAGAAACACTTCAGTGTGGGGCTGTTTTAAGACAAGACTCTTTTCAAGCAAGCAGGAGAACGAAAGATGTCAAAAGAAGCGCCCAGCATCACAGTGTAGACGAGCTTCCCGCCAGAGCCCGGCCCTCCTTGCTTCCCTGCCTGGTAGCAGCCAGCA
>NW_010510603.1:398-3692 GCF_000687285.1 Phaethon lepturus
GTGGCCCCACGCCCGGGCAGCCCTCGGCAGGCGCAGGGATGGATACATCCAACATAGACACCGACAGGGCTGGCGGCCAAGTGCCAGCGGCTTAAATTAAAGATCGAGGTAGCGAACGTCTGAAGTGCTTAGAAAGTAAATAAGTTCTGGAACAAAAGAGGAGGAAAGCCGAGCCGGCTGCTGCAGGGAACAGGCTCCGACCCAGTTTAAAGCTGTGCCTGCTGCCCCCTGGGTGGGCCCCCTCTGCAGCCGAGCAGGGAGGCAGTGGCTCCCAGTGCTGGCCAGGGGCAGCACAGGTCAGGCCTTTCCCCAGCCCTGCAGCAGCTGGCTCGGCACCCCAGGGCCCGCACGCAGGGGTGAGAGGTTTTTTGGTGCTGCCAAGGCGACCTCGACTTTCTTAAGCAGGAGGAAAGAGGAGAAAAGAGCAGGACCTTCCGAGAAGGAGCAGAAAGCCTCCCTTTAAAGTGCATTGCATTTCTCCTCCTGCCGCCAGCTGGGACACGGGAGGAGCTGTAGTTCACATCACCATTGATGAGATTTCCAAGCCAGGGCAGGCACACCAATCGATTGTTTTTGGGGGACGGGGAGGGAAGAAATTATTTCCTTCCTGCTCGGCTCTGTCAAGGCCCACCACACCCAGAGGTGCATTCAAGACGGGAGTGGGGGACGAGGACATTACAAGGAGACGCCTTGCCCAGCAGCCTGGCCCCAACTGTGGGCGAGGGACGATGCTTGCTGGGAGACAGCTTGCTAACGGGGGAGGCAAGACCGCAGAGACCTCCTGCGGGCAGAGGGACTGCAGGCAGCAGCAAAGCCAACCTCCCCAGAGCCGGCACAAGCAGGGAAATGCACACGGGGAAGAGACTGAGGTCCAAGATAGCGGCATCTGATCTCCGTCCCCTTCCCAAGAGGAGCACAGCAGCCAGCCAGATGTGCTTTGAGACCAGCCCCCCCTTGGCCTTCATCCTCTATCAACCGACCCGCCCAAGAGAGCATCACGTAACACCCGTGTCAAGCAACATGCCACAACATTGGCCACCTAACCACCAGGCCCGAGGGATCTCAGGGTCCCAGGCAGAGCGTTACCTTGCCTTGGCTCTCCCTGGGCCGCATACCTGAGAAGCGGGGGATTTTGTCTGGTGAGAAGTGCAGGCTTGCTCTCCCTTTAACAGCTCAAACACAGCAGCTCGTTTGCAGTTCCAGTTACCCATCACATGTCGGCTAGAGGCTACAAAAGGTTATTTTAGTCTTCTGATTCAAGCAAGGATGTTTGTAAGCAGTCGTTGCACAAGGTCACCCATCTCCTGCGAGGAGCACTAGCCAAGCCCAGCCCGGCCTGCCCCAGCCTGCCTCACCTCCGGGTGAGGGGGGAGCCGCTGTCCCTGCCGTGCGCCCAGAGTCCTCCTCAGGTGGGAACGACGCAGCCTCGCCTGGTGAGGCTGGGGCGGTGGGGCAGGGCCTCCGGCCCACGGGCAGCAACGTCTGGTGACTCACACCTCGCAGATGATCACTGGGAAATCCACATGAATGCGAGGGTGCTCTAGTTTCACTATGCCCTGAAAAAAGAGTCAGAGCAGTGAGCAGAGACCACCAAATAACAGCCCCAAACCCTGTGAGTCACCCCGTATGACAGGACGCTGCACCCTTGAGGAACAGGAATCCATAAAGCCGCCGTGGTGACACCAGGTATGCCTGAACAGCAGCAGGCAAGGCAAAAGCACTTTGCCCTTCGAACTTGTCTCTGGAGAGCTGAAGGCAGCGCGCCTGGCTGCCACACATGGCAGGTCCGGAGCTCAGCAGGGCGAGAAAGGAGGGAGCTGCTCTGCCAGGCACTGCCCGTGCAGCAGCTGGTGCGTGACTGACAGATATTGGCCGTCTGGGCTTTTCATCCGGCACCTTTCATTCACGGGATTTAAAAGAATGAAAAGAGCTCTCTGAGAGAAAGCAGCCAGGGCAGCTGGCGCACAAGAAAAGCAGCTTTCTATCCAGAGAGGAGGCCGCTGAATGCATGCTCCCTCCACGCCAGCTACAGGCATCTTTCCCATGCTTCATCTAAGCTTTCTCCTGTTACTGCACCAGGAGGACCCCCTAGCAGGTGGGGGGCTGGGGGTGGAGCAGGGACTCAGGGCTAGCCTGCACTCGCAGAGCCAGAGAAAAGTCTGGGCTAGCGAAGGGCTACTTAGCGCCAGTATCTGCTCTCTCTAGCTCAGCCAAGCTTTCCGACCGGGTGAGTTTCAACCCACATCAAGAAGGGTTAGGAGATAACTCCCAAGCCCAAGCCTACCTCTGCGAGAGCGCCAACCTGGGGAGCAGCGCCAAATCTTACCCCCCATAACTGCCTGCGCAGCGCCCAGAGGGGTCCCACTCTGATGAGGAGCTGCTGACCCCTTGGAGTGCACCAACAGCTCATCCCACGTGCTTGCTAGAGCCGTGCATTTCTGCTTACTTCAGAAAACTTCCTGCAGGGTCTCTCTCCAACCCTGGTTTGAATGCTCCCTTTTCTCCATGTAGGCTCCCAGCAGCTTTCCTACATGCAGGCTATCCTCCTGCACCAAGATCCTCAACTGGTGTCCCAGCCCCTGCCCAGCTTCACCCCCGTTGCTTATTTTAAGAGAAGACCTTTGCACCGAGATGTCTTTTGCACACATAGCTGTCAACACCACTGTCACTACCGAGCGGCTGGGGGAACATGTGCACTCATGTCAGCGGGTGACGGGCTTTGACTGCTGCTCCCGAAGCCAGGGCCTGACCCTCCGCAGTGACATGACACCAGCTGAGCAAGCGCAGCAGCCCACATCATGGGGAAGGTGGTCAGAGATGGGATGCCATGGTCACGCATGGCTGCCTAGCACTCTGCAGCCCACAACACACACCCAGCTGAGCTATATTCCTCAGTCTGGCAGCTCTAAAGGGCTTGGGGCTCCACTTCTCCCCGGAAAAGGGGGCTCCCCCTCTCTTGCCACAGCCTCACTAGGTGACGTGGGTGTGAGCCAGGACACACAGGAGCCACAGCTCTAAGGCAGAAGCTGGGCAGGGCGTGAGCAGAAACTCTGCCTTTCTGCAAGAAGATACCCCGAGGTAGAAGGCCCATGTGCAGAGGCAAAGCTGGGACTTCAGCTGTCACTGTGGTGCTTCAGCACACACTCTCCCCCACCCTCCTCCACACGCTACCTGAGGTATCAGGTTCTTGTGGATCCTCTTCAGCTTGGCGCGCTTCCTCCCATTCTTGGTAACGATTGTCTCCTCGTAGAACTCGTGGGCGAGATCCCCATCCTCATCGTAATACATGGAGCT
>NW_010510604.1:0-10401 GCF_000687285.1 Phaethon lepturus
TCTCCTCTATTTTTCCTGTGCCATTTACCATTTCCTAAAACAAACAAAGCTAGCATTGTTGGCTCTGTGCATTCCTCAATCGGATTTCACCTGTTGGCATCTGAGCAAACAATCACCTTTTAACTCTAGCTGCTCAACTTCACGTTGTCATCTGTCTTTCGAGACACTGCGCAGCAAAAGCCTGATTATTGTGGAGGCAGCCATTCAGAGTCTGCAGAATCAGGCCCCTTCAAAATCCATTTCAGAGTAACAGAATATAGTGAATTAGTAAAAAAAACCTCACAGAAATTCAGGAATCAGCATAGAAAAAGAACAAATAATTCATATGCAAATTTAAACATTAAACCTACTTTGTATGAAAAGCAACATTGTATCACTACAGTAGTAGAAACTTATCAATGGGTTTATCTTTTGTATTCAAACCCACAGTTTATTGGAAGTAGTTCAGAGATAGAGAAGCCAGACTGAACTAACTAATTGGATGAAATGTTTAAGTGTTTGGAACACTTAATCTCTTGATTTTGGCTTGTTCAAAAATCAGAATGTGACAGCATTTGTTTTTCTTAACTTATAAAAAATGACATCACGAACTGTTAAGAAGTTAAACAATACAGCACAGCTTCAGGATTTTGGGGGGGTGGGGGTGAATGCTTGCGTGTTTCATGGAAGAAAACCTGTTCTTTATATAAGAGCTCCCAGCAGAGACTGCATCTAAAACACTTAACATTCCAGAGTATAATAACACATATAAACTCTGTTGGGTGAGGCTTTCTGGGTGAGGCTTAACTAGCTATACAAGATCTAGGATTAATAACAATAAAAAGTTGTTGAAATTGTCATAGAGTGTTTAAAGGTCTTCTCAAATCACTTACCATCTGCTGTTCCCCAAGGATATGCAGGAGATGATACTTAAAATACTAAGACATGTAACATTTGTGGAAGAGACAAACTGATGCAGAAGTTATTTCTGTTTCCCTTAGCACCTCATCTGCAGCTTAGAAGTCTATATACTTGCAATGTAATCAGGAAACAGTCACATATAATGTACTGAATTTAGTTTCAGACTACATTTAGTAGGACTATGATTTTTCAAGAATCTATGGGGGTTTTTTAATATATTTCCTTTATCCAAATAAGGAAGCCCCAGAAGTGGAAGTCAACTGTGCTGCCAAAATATGTGGTCATGTCTACAGTACGAAGTGCATCAATTCAGGGCAGTTCCGGGACAGCCTCCTCTAGCAGTTCTCCATCGTCATTTAGGGAAAAGGGATGACAATAGCGAAAAAAAATGCAACTCCCTTGACTTGTGAGTGCAGTTTGTGATCTCAGACAGCGTATAAACCCAAACTGGTGGAGAGAATCCAGCAGGTCTCAAAGTTACTTGCTAGTACCCTTTTACATAGGGCAAAGTAGATCCATCCCAGCAAAAGTGCTGCAACATCTCAGGAACGGAAGCCTCTCCCAGATCTATTTAAAATCTGTTATCTGTTAGGATGAATCCTCTTCTCCATCCTGCAGATGTAATCCTTGGTCTCCTCTCAAGTGCTGGAGGAAGAGAGAGGTGGTAGCAAAACTCTGTCATCTCCTTCCTCTTCCTCAACTCTTTTCAAGCGATTTAATCACTTGGAAAAGGGGATGGGAGCAGAATACGGTCATTAGCATTTGAATATGCTATGTAAGGAGCTGTGGAAAAAGAGATTCATCTTCTTGTTGACCTGTAAATGGCCATTTATGATGTAGACTTCAGTATTTTAGCACGGTGCATTTACCCCCTACTGGAAGATGGAGTGGCATGGGAAGCACTCTGTTGATACAGGAGCTGTCAGACAGTTACACATTCCAGTCCCAGAAACCATTTTCTGCTGCAGTAGAATGGCACTCTCTGACATGGCTGAAGTATTTCTTCGCATATTTTAGTGCTTTTTTTCCCCTTCATTAAAACATCATGCTAGCATAGAACCAGGGCATTTTTTGTTACTTTTGTGTACTTACAGCATACCTGGAAAACTCTTCCCCAAGGTTTGGTATTTATTCCAAAACAAATAAAGGCAATTCCTACATACTGTCATAATGTTTTAGCAATACCCTTTTTGGAGTTTAAGTATTTCTTATTAGTCTTACCTGATAATAAAAAAAAGCAGTCTTATTTGCCTCCTAAGAACTTTTCAGTACTATGAGCTCATGATGGTCTCAACCTCAGCGAGATTAATTGCAATAAAATAAAAATAAAAAAGCAATAAAAATAAAAACAGGCTTTCTTCTTCTAAATTAGACTGTCATCCACAGACCTCTTCTACAGTACTAAACAGGCCAGTGGCTTCTACAAACCTGCTCCTTTGGCCCTATTGTAGAGCAAAATCCAGTCTTTTGTGACATACAATCTGACAGATATAACAGCAGGCAATGAAACAGCAAGAAGTAAACATCCAAGCCCTTTGAATTCCAAAGGCTGTATTAAAAAAAAGAGTCCATAACCAGTTTCATACATTTTCATTTGCACTGTTAGGATACAGGTAAATCGCCTTCTGATTATCTTTCCAAAGCACTCTGTTACTGAAATTTTAGTACAGTATCTATTGTTTTACTTGAATCCAAACCTGATCCCTGGCTCCTGCATCACTTCAAACACTTAACTCTCCAGGCCAAAAATATTTCTGAGCTAATATCATTCAGTGTTTGGTACAGAGCACCAGGCATGTCATAGTCAGTAAGTTGACTGGACAACATTGTCACTGCAATTTTCAGCATGAAACACTACTTATTTCACATCAGATGATAAACTGCAGGTTGGACCCACATCCTACTTTTATTGTGTCAAACGGAAAGCTAGCAACCTGAAGCAATTCTGTTAAACATTTGCTCTCTGACTTTATTTTCACAGACTGAAAGGCAAAAGGCACTATTTTGATGACCTATGCTGACTTACTTACAGTATAATACAGGCCATAGGGCTTCCCGAACAATTATCCTCTGACAAAACTAAGTAAGTAGATTTGATTCCCTGACTCTTTTGTTAATCATTTGTCTCTTCTCAGAGCCTTCTCTAGTTTAGCATCCTGCATGAGTTATAGATGTAAGAAAACAATCAGCAATACTTGCATTTGTGCTAAATACGCTGGTAATATCAGATATTCACCACTAGTTAGTTTTCATTTTTTACACACCCAATAGTTGCATAAAACCTTTTGGTCACTGTATCACTGGCTCATAGTATCAACTATAACCTACAAATCTTTTCTAGAGTGTCTGTTTCCTAGGAAGAGTCTTCTATCCTGTAATATGAGTTGTGTTTCCTTGGAGTTACAGGTAGGAACACATTGGATTTAACAAAATATACACAGCCAGTTTCTACCTACCTCGCTTAGCAAAAAGTCCAAATCACTCTCTATTACTCAGAAGATCATAGTCTATTATTATATAAATCAAATCAGCAAAATCCCCAGGATTTTGGGGTTATCTGCATGTTTTTATTGAATTATCAAGTTCCTTCCTGAAATGTTGGCTTTGGGTAGATAAGAGTAGCAGCCGTTTTGGAAGGGTTGTTCCTCTCTTCATCATGTATTCCTTCCTTCTCTACAGAAGATGGATCAATTTTCCACAAAAGCGGAACTATTTACTTTATTCCTTGTCAGCTTTTTACAGTCATGTTCTGGCTTCAGCACAGGAAGACTTTTTTCAAGAGGATAACTTAATCTTTTTCTTCTTGCACCCTCCAAAAACCCCTGAAGTTATTTGTAAGCTCTAAGGTATTCTGTGCTCCATTGTCTTTTGACAGAGTTACTGAAAACCAAAATGTTTTAGTAACATAAACCATCCAGTTACAGCATTTTTTTTTTCATTTTATTCCAACTTGCACTTTCCCAATACTGAACTCACTTTCATACAGCAGTGTGAGGTATAGGGGAGCAGACCACACACAATTCCTCAAGTTAAAAGACCACATAAACAATCCACTTTTTTGAAAATTGGGCCCATGAGAACTGCTCATGAGCCCATATATTCTTTCCTGCCAGAACAATTGACTGATTTTTGCGGAGTTACTTTCGATCAACAGTTGGGTGAGGGCAGAATCAGGCCCAAAATCTTTGATGAGCCTACACCGTCTGTGTGGAAGGCAGGCAACTGTTACATGGGAAAATTGCCAGCATAGAATATCTTCTTTTAACCTAAGATATACAGTGTACGCATAGTAAAAACATTTACATTCACCAGTGGCATGCACAGATAACCAAAGAACTTCTCTCCTTCCTAGAAATGATGAGAGAACAGCCCATGTGCTCATAAAGACAAAGCAACGTGAAAATTTGAGGCCGTCTTAACTATCCTTTCCTTTGGCATCAAGAAACACGTCACATCTCAATGTTAAAGTGCAATGGTAAAATAAAATAGAAATCCTGTTATGGCTTCATGTTCTGTACAAAATGGAAGCAGTAGCCAACAATAATGGACATTATATCCTGACAATTTGAAGGAGAACATTATGAAATTCGGCAGGTGCACATTGGACTTACTGGAACAAGGTGTGGAAAAAGCTGATCTCTCCTTTTTAGAGTAACAGCAATATCTCCACACCAGTGATCCGGAGATGATTCAGTGGAGAACCAGCTCTGAACCAGGCATTTGGTCAGCAGCTTAGCCATAAAGCAAATCTACCTCCCTTTCTACCGACTGATACTTATTGATCCAGTATTTTGTTCATGAACCAGTAATTGCAGTGTGAAGTATTTTAAAACATCACAGTTTAAAAGCTCACCTTTCTTTTCTTTTAGGACAGCTGTTTCTTTTGGATTGCATTCTCCTTCCCTATGTAGCCTAAAGCAAGTGTCCTCCCACCTAGGAAGAGTCAGCAAATACCAGTCAGATGGCATTTGGACAGACTACCGCTACAGTTAGATCAGCTTCTGTACAGCGCTGGCATAAACGGGGACAGGAAAGCCAGCAACTGTTAGAACTGAATAGAACTGTGTTTCACATGGAAAAGAAATAAGAAATAAGACAAATGTTAACAGGTTAATCCCATGGCCCTTGAAGACTATTGATAAGCTGTGGATCAAATGCAGTCATCTGAAATCTTGTTTCAGAAGTCAGAGAAGTTCAGTCCTACCGGTGGGGAAGCAATCAGAGCCTGACAAGAAAGCTAGCAACACCCTCTCATCTGAGATGTAAAAAGTCATGACCAGCTGTGGTGAGTCCTAGCTTGTGTTCATTTTTTTGTGTATATCCATGTAAATCTCTTACCATGTTTCACTCCATTTTACCACAGGCTAAAACTCATTATAAAACCCCAGATGTTTTTTATTTAAAGACTTTCAGTCAACTTATTGATACTGGGGGAGCAAGTCTACAGCTCCATATCACTAAGAATTTCCCTCTTCACCTTCTCTCACAAAGTTTTCAAAGTGGAACTCTTAAAAAATGAAAAAAAAAGTACTTTTTGAAAATTGAAAGATGAACATGTTACAGCCACAAGATGTCACTGAGGCTAAAAAATTACTAGGAGGCAAAGGGAGCTAGACACATTGCAAGTAATGTGGTTCTAAAACATGGTGTACAGAAAGTACCAGGGACAGGTTACGTGTGTCAGTCTCCAGCTACGTGATGAAGCCTAGGCAGAAACGTGCGCTATCTTAGCACGCATGGCCGCAGCCTGTCCAGCACTGACAGATGGAGCCTCAGCCAAGCAGGCTACTGATTTTGCCTAGCATGGAATAAATAGTCAAAAGCAAGGGGCAGGAAAGATGAGCTCAGCCGTAGCTCTTCCTTGGGCTTCGCAGATTTGTGTTCCAATAACTCCGGAGACTAACTCCTGCCCTGGAGGATATACAGTGGACAAAAGTCCTATCAGTCAGGGTAAGATCTCACAGTTTGAAGGAAGGTGAGAACTCACCTTCCAGTCCTACTTATGCCTTTTTTGAAATAGAGTAGAAGATGGCCATGCACGGCATCTAAACAGCCGGCACCAATTTCAACACTGCATCCTGCTCTGCAACTCAGCAGGGACTCCCTAAGGGATCGATAGCTACTCTCCAGGCTGCCGGGCCTGCTGCGCTCATGAGCACTACAGAACTAGACAGCTAGCTGTGTGTATAAGTGCTTCAAAAACTTTTTTTCCTTTCTTGACCAAGGGGGAAAAAGATGTTCTCTTTAAGACTTATACTTTACAAACTCTACTCTGTCCCAACAATCATTTCCAGGCACTGGAATTACATACGATTTTGAATTTTGCCTTTTGCCTTAGAATTTCTCAAGATATCTTTGATGCTATGGAAATAGGAGCGTCAACAGTTACTCCAAAACAGCTCCACAGGTGATTTTTGTTCATCCAAAGAGAAGAGGAAAAGTGAAGGGCAGAACATGAGGAATACAGAATCCAATATAGTTTATGGCGACTACATGTTATCAAACTAGATTTTTTAATAAAGATGAAGAGCTACTAGTAGTCAAATCTGATTACTGATTTATCATCTTGTATTAATGTTTAACTAAATTTTATGTCTTTTAATAAAACCCTTCAAGCTTTGGGAAACCCAGTGCATCAAAAGTCTATAAGAAGATAAACAGTTGTTAAAAAACAAAATAAAGCAAAAAACCTCCAGTGTTTATGGTAAATATATGCTGGTTACCTTGGCGCAAATCACAGCTGACTGGAGACTAAAACCATGCTTCCAAGAACAGACAGATTTTAGTGATTTGCATTCAGTTTTAGTGGACCTCAACACAGGTGCTAACATCTGTTGTATTCTTTATCAGGGTATAAACCCAAATCACAGAGTTTAGGGAAGGGGTATCTTTAGATCTGCATTTTGCAGGATCTATCCTTTTTTCCAGCTTGCTGTTAAAAATGAGAAAAAATGACTAACTGTAAAAAGTCTTCACAGATCACTAATAAAATAAAATTGCTGCCAGTTTTCGGAGCTCTATTTTGAGCTCTTCTGAGCCTAAAAGGATTCACATTACAAAACCTGTCTCTGCCACTGTTTAAGAGTCTCAATAAAAATGCCAAGGCATCAGTACACTAAGCAGCAGTATTGCACTCCTCTTTCATTCCCTTCCAAGCCAAGGTGAAAATACATGGTGGGGCACCATGGCACTGCCTATTCTCAATCTGCAGATTGTGATGTAGCACATTCCACACACACAGATGTCTGAACACCACTTAAAATAGCTGTTCATGAGAGCACAGGTCTGATTTATGCCAACTACTTTGCCTACTGAAAAAAAAGGATGAAGAACAATTCTATAAAGAATACTCAGATCAGGAAACGTTCCTGCTTTCACTGAAATAAACCTGACACCCCCCAAAATGGAAAACCTTGATTTCTTTACATAAAATCTTTACTTAATGATCTGTATGTTTTGAATTCTGTTTCACAGGATAATTAAAAATTGTCTTAAAACCTGTACAGAATTTCAAATCAAAATAAATTTATTTGATTAGACTTTAGAGAAATCCAATAATTACAACTTATCACCTTCTTTTGAGGTAGCATCTACAGCTATCTGCTCCTTTAACATGTCTGTCTGGAGGACAGAAAGATAGATAGATAGATAGATAGATAGATAGATAGATAGATAGATAGATAGATAGATAGATAGATAGGATAGAGATAGGCTGCATCATAGAGCCATTGCCAATTTCTTAAAGGAGAATTTTAATCACTTCTTCACTAGAAATCAGAGAAGTGTCATCATCCTTGCATTCTACATGACATTCATTCTCTTAAGTAATAACAGAAGGTGTGATTAAACATTAAAAATCTGTTACATACTATAATGCTGATTTCTACATAAGAGTTTTTGTGTTCTGTTGTTTTGTTTATATAGGAGTAAACTGCTTTCTAATTTGACCTGCAAAGTAATGCATGGATACTGGTAGTATTCAATTTTACATAAGAAATACCTTCTGCTGGAGGAAGAAAGTAGTCTTTTGCCTCTTGATTAAGATAATTTGTTCATAGTGCCAGTCTCTTTAATGTGGACATTCGCCCATTCGGAACAAGATTTGCACCATGAATCCATGTCATAAGAGGATTAAGGTTAACATGAATAATTGAAGGTGCATGAACATTTAACCACAATTATAAATTAGCTCCTTTGCCTTTAGAAACAACCTGTGGACTTCCAGAAAGCCCACACCAGACTTCCTTTGTGAAGCAAAAGAACATGGACCTTACATGGGGAAAATAGGAACTCTGCCCTTTTTAAGCATAAGGAAAAAATCACACACATTCAGTAACTCCACACCCACCCCTTTCAAGCTCCTGGATGACAAGTAGATATGTTATATAGTAAATTTAGGGCACTTTCAGACAGTGGACAAATAGGACAATGAATGATTTGGTCTGTTTTGCTTTCCTCTGCTCTTAGCGATATTACTTCCAACCTACAATGCTGCCATCTGATTTCTGCTATCTAAGAAGAATGGCCGAAGAGGATCAATGAGAGATGCATTTGGAAAGCAAGCTCTTTCTGGAGCTGGAGTTGGCCACTGTTTTGCAGTTTCCTATTCACAAATACGCCATTTCTGCAACTTCATGGACAAAGGTATATATAAAAGAGATGGACAATTTATTGACACATGCAATGGATCTGCAAAAGTTACCCTGTAGAACTGTGCATCAGCACAAGATAGAAGTCTTTGTATGTGAATACATTCATAGGTAATGAAAGTGAACCTTATTTGCAAAATTCTGTTAGCTTTGCAAATTAAAATTGTTTCATAAAAAAATTACCCCAGAGAATTTACATTTATTCACAAAAGCTAACATGCACTTAAAACTAGCATTTCACACTTCACTACAATGGAACTATCATCCACCTTAAGTGAATTCCATACTTCATTGGTGGGGAGATGAGAGCATAGTTTGCTTGGAGGGTTATTATAAACAGATAAGGAGTCTTTGTGACTCTACTTGTTTGTGCAGCATTCCACACTTTCCTAAGAAAGGCTACGAATATTGCAAAAGGTGCATAACTTCTTCCTGAACTGATCCCTTCAGGGCTAAATCAAAATTAGCATTCAGACTGAGTGAATCAAGAAAGACATGTTTAATTATATTGCCAAGCAATATTAACTTCAAAATATATTAAAAGCCTACAGCCTATCAGTCTAAATGAAAACAATTTGAGAGGCTCAATTGTTTTTTTCTCTTTGGGCTTTATCAATTATGGCTAACTTATTTGCCAGGAATTTTATTTTTTGTTTTTTACATGTAAAGGAACAAAGAGAGTCCTACAGGTTTGGGCTATATTGGGTATTACATATACAGCAATATTCATTTGATAATCCCAGGAATTTGAATTGCTTACACAAAAAATCTTAAGAAGATTTTTCCAATAGTAAAAAACGGGAAGAAAGGGAAAAAATGCAGTCAACGCTGTTTATCCCTGAAGTGTTTTCCAGCTACAACTCAAACCCAGAACACAAAATTTCCAACTATCACAGCAATAGTCAGTTTTAGTTGCCTTAATGCCCATTGTTTATTAATTATCTTAGGACAGATGCAGTTTTGGGTTCTGTCTAGTGGTTGAAGAGCACTCAATAAATGCATCTAAACCAAGGAATAGGGCTCCCAGATCCACATACATACTGTGGCCACTTCCCAGCTGCTGCTAAGACCAGCATGCGTATCATCCCCTGCTTGCCCTCATCTCCCTTAGGAAGAAGGCTGCAGGGGCAGGCAGAGATGGGCCGTTCTGCGCTGCCAGAGACCCAGGGGAAGAGAAACGTGCAGCACACCACCCATGCAGGACAGGAATGGGAACAGTCAGTCTCCTATATGCAAATGGTACATTTTAACAGCGAAATTGAAAAAAATATAACTATGCAAAAAAACCTTCCTTTTTGGTAAGGCTTTCCTTTTGGTCTGTCCTTTTTCTTTTTTTTTTTCCTCTCTCTCTCTCTTTGATCTGTGGAAAATGAGGTGATACTACACAATGTTTGGAAAAAGAAACCAAAACCAAACTTGCTACAGTTTGAAGTGTGAATTTTAAACCCCTACCTTTAACCTTTGGATTCAGGTTTACTGGTTTCAGGAGTAAATGACAGTGCACTGAACGAAGACATTTTCCTGGATCAGGGTCTCAATGCTTTTAATTTTCTGTTGCAGTGTCCCCTTATCTTGAGCCTTTCTTAACAATTCTGAATTACGCTCCCTACCAAGAGGTCCAAAAAGCCTCTTTGGCAACCAGAGGCAGGCACAAACCTACCTGCACTGAGGCATCTTACTGGGGAATGCTGGCTTCTTACAGGAAAAACAAAAAAAAAAGGAAGAAAGAAAAAAAGGGAGAAAGAAGGAGAGAAGGGGAGACAGAGAGGGAGAGAGAGAGAAAGGAGGGAAGGGGGAGAGAGATGGGGAGGGAGAGAGATGGGGAGGGAGGGAGGAAGGAAAGAAGGAAGGA
>NW_010510605.1:0-283 GCF_000687285.1 Phaethon lepturus
TACCGCGGGGCTCCCGAATCGCCTGTAGAAAACACTTCTCGTTAGGGAAGCTCGTGTTTCCGCACGCAAGGCTGTACCGAACGCGCACGTTTGCAAAATGTTAACTCGCTTATTTCGGTATAAATTCTTACTAAACACTCTTAAAAGATTTGGTTTTGCTGCTGCAATTACCGTAGTGTTTCAGCTCTTTCTGAGAGAAAGTGGGTGGCTCTTAAAAGAGCCTTTGGGTTTATTTAAATGAGCAGACTCTAAATTCTTCTAAGTCGTTTTAATTCTTTTTGGG
>NW_010510605.1:509-787 GCF_000687285.1 Phaethon lepturus
TTTTCTGGTGTCTTTTGTCTGTTTTCTTAGCGGCGGTAGCCGCCGGCTTCTTGGCTTTCTTGGGGCTCTTCTTCACTGCTGCTGCCTTCTTGGGCTTCTTGGCAGCGCTGGCGGGCTTCTTGGCCGCTGGCTTCTTGGGCTTGGCTGCCGGCTTTTTCTTGGTTGCCTTCTCCTTTGTCTCACCCGGCTTCTTGTTCAGCTTGAAAGAACCGGAAGCGCCGGTGCCCTTGGTCTGCACCAGGGTGCCATTGCTGACAAGGCTCTTGAGCCCCCGCCTG
>NW_010510605.1:1002-3079 GCF_000687285.1 Phaethon lepturus
CATTCTCCACCTTAGCGGCAGCCGCCGTCCACGATCGGGGGGAACCACTGGGCCTGGCGCGAGTCGGTGGCCTCGTATTTATAGAGCGGAGCCGCGCGGTGATTGGTGCGTTGCAGCGCCCGCCCCGCTGCACGGCAGAAAGGTCCCTTCGCCCCGCTCATTTTGTGTTTCTTAGGAGTCAAAAAAGCCTGTTTTTATCAGAATTTCCGCCACCGACCCCCCCACGGTTCACAGCGGCGTGGAAAAGACAGACTGTTGTTCCCCTCGGCAAAGTTTCCCTTCGAAGAGGCAACGGGTGAGTTAAAAAAGAGGCGATAAACCCCGAGTCCTGGACCTGGACAGACCTGGGGAGAGAGAAACTTTTGTTTTTCCTTTTAAATAAAGTCCGCGACGTGGGCAACTAAATCTCCAAAGTAATTAATTATTATTCTTTAAAGGGTCTTCTCTTAATCTGAACTGAAAATCGGGGATTTGAATCGATATTTTAACCGCAAATTGGTTTCAAAGAGGAGGAAGTAACACAGGCTCATCTCGAGCACTGAATATGGATTAGAAATTAGCTGCTTTGTCCAAAATCCTTTACCCCTTTCAAAATAACGGAAATAAATTAAATTAGTGCATTATGCAACAAGGCGAGAAGCAGATTAAAGTCCTGTGAAGGGCTGTTGGTGCCCCAGAAGGAGATGACTTTTTACACCACAGCAGCTTGTGCTGTGTTGCTCAGCGTGCACAATACAGACATGGTTCCTTAGAGCTCTGCTACAGAAATACTGAGTTTTCAAAAATAAATTAGGTGCCATAAGAACTTAGCACGGCCAGTTTTTGTTAATAATTATAATCGGTGCCCTATTGCTTTATAATTCAGCAGTCTTTTTATTTTGATACAGTTTGGTGAAAATCTGAGTCATCGTTATCTAAGGAGACACTGCTGCAGCTGATTTTTCCATACTTCTACACTGTAAAACTCGATCATGTTATTAGTTAGGGCTCCTCTTTCACAGTATATTGCAAAATATTTGATTTTTTTTTACTGCCCAGTGACTGATTTCTGCACTGGAAGCAATATTAAAAATACCTTATCCAACTGATGTTACGCTGAAATGACAGGCCGCTAGCAAAAGGGGGGCCAGACTTCCATCTGCACTTTACCAAGACCACACCTAAATTAAAAATAAACACAATTTATTTTTCAGAACATAGATAATTAACACCAGTATTCTCTGATATTTTCATAATACATCGTCTACAACCCTTTGTTTTGCCAAAGGCCTGTAAACTGTTGGTTACTGCTTGCTATTGTAACTGGCAATGGAGCTAAAATGTTGTACAGTGTACAATTAAAATATTTTTTCTTTCTGAATATATAATTATTAAAGTGTGTTTATTGACCTATAACCACTGATTTTTCTGTTTCTATTTCAACGTTTGTGGTAATGCTCAGCACTATACATAAAGTAGAATCAAAACTGGCAACAGCCCTTTGTAACTTCAAATTGCCTGTCCAGCCACGAGTTACTCTCAAACCCATTCAGCTTTCAGGCAGAAGATGGGCACGGCAGCTCAGACAAAGCCATGAGAGAACTGGATTAAAAATTAATAATTCCGAATGCCTATTGTTATGAAAATTTTAAAAGACGACATCTGTAAGGTCAAATGGTTGTTGGGAGGGGCAGGGTTGTTTTTAATGACGTCAGTGAGTTACCTCAACTGCACATAGGGCTAAGTTGATACAAGAGGCCCTGCTGCAGCTGTGGGTTCCTTCTCACAGTAACCTTCAATGTTTGCCCTTTCTCACCCCTGCCAGAACAGAGTGATTCCTTTCGCATGGAATAATCATCATTACATTTAGCACGTATTTACCACCAATTAACAATTGATAACGTTTTGTTTTTAAAAAAATCAATCAACCATCTTTCACAACAAATGGCTTTGTTGGTTTTTTTGCATTAGGATCTACAGCTCTTTTTATGAAGAAGTGGGTGGCTCTAAAAAGAGCCTTTGGGTTATTTTCGAGGTGGGAACACTCCTCAGGTTTGTTTTACTTGCTCTTCGCCTTGTGGCTGTCGGTCTTCTTGGG
>NW_010510606.1:0-241 GCF_000687285.1 Phaethon lepturus
TGCCACCCCAGCTCGCAGGACTGACTCATCCCACTGCGGCCAGAAGGCCCTGGGCTTCCATCTTGCCCGTTTTTAGGAAGGAAAGCCTTTCCAGGGTGACAGCCCATAAGGCCACTGGCTCTGTGCAGACCAGGGCAGGACAGGCAGAGGCTTCCCGGCTCTCTGCTGCTCGAGAAGCTACTGCAAGGCAGAGGCTGAGAAGCGGAGAAAGCGGGTGAGGCTGGTGGCAGCACCCGCCAGG
>NW_010510606.1:272-4428 GCF_000687285.1 Phaethon lepturus
AGGGGAGGCAGCGCTCGGGGGCTGCCTGGTTGCGTGGTCTGCAGACGTGGAGACTTTGCGTCAGCTTTTCCTGTGGTGAACTGGTGTCGTCAACAAAAACGCACCTCTGGAGCACAGGCAGCTGGCATGGCTTACGAACACCGATACCATCACCAGGCTTCTGGTTCAACCTTAAAATAATAATATGTACATAGAAAAAAGAGTCTGTGTCCTTCCAGCAGCTCTCAGGAACACTAGGCCCCTTATCATGACAGCTGTATCAGGTCAAGCCCAGAAAACGAGTGCTGAATCTGATGAGGTTTTATTTTTTAGTTATTGGTCCAAAGTCCTGTCTGGTGCAGCCCAGGGAGAAGTTAACCAAGTTACAGTAAGGTAATTGGAGTCAATATAATTTCAGTCAGTAAGTGCATGGAGCTTTTTCTCCTAGATGCTGTTTTGGGTAAGGATCTCTTGGGCTCTCTGGCTGTTCTGCTCCTTCCCAGGAGGGTGGAGTGCCAACATTTTTTTTTAAACCCTCTGGTTTCTCATTGGGATCTCATGTTCAACAGACACATTCCCTTTTGTCCTGTAACGCAGAAGAGCAAGGAACAAAATCTTGTGTTACATATGAACTGGACTCTACTGGGATTTTTGAGTAAGCTTGAACTCAAGGACATAGTCTTGTGATGAGATAATGATGCTTCATTGCCAGGTTGAATTTTTTTTCTTCTTTATCAATACTGGCATAACTAATTACATTAAAGCATAAATGACCTTGTTGGAACAGCTAATCTTAGTCAAATGAGTGTGCCACTCCCACAAGTCACTGGAATGACACTTAGCATAATAGCTCCTTAATATGTGGAACATCTGTTCTTCATTTTTTAAATATTCAGTGATTCTTCCTCATTACCTTCACCTACCAGTGCTGAAGTGAGCCAGCCATCTCTGGCATAACACTTAAACTTTCTCAGTTCTGGCTGGATGGAGTTTTGAAACCACTGACAAGAAAATAAGCAATCAAAACTATAAATTATCTGAAATCCCAGTTACAAGTAATGTGTGATAATTAACTAATGGCGGTTAATGGCACTGGCTAACAAATTAACAAAAGCACAGTTTCTCTTTTGGAATTAGAGTAACAGGGATGCTAGTACCATCAATTATGCCTTCAGTCTTGCTTTTAAGGGAGACTGTCCTTTGCTTTAGGAACAGTCTGATTGAAACCACTCCCACAAGCTGAGCACAGAGGGTAGTCTTTTAACACATGCTAATAAATACGAGCGCCCTCAGTGACCATCCAGTCAAGCCACATCATAAGCAGAGTTACCTGTCTGCATAAATAGCTGCTCTCATTGCAGCAGTACATGGGCTACTCAAACACTGTTTTGAGAGAGCCAAGGGAAGAGATGGGCTTCCCGAGGTCCTTGGGGGGCGGTGAGCTCTGGTTGTTTCCCTGCTGAGGAACAGTCCCCAGCACTGTCTGCCTAGGTGCTTCTGCGGCTTGTGCTAGGGACACTGTCATGGGCAGAATGTGCCTCAGGTGACAGAAGAGCCATGTTTGGCTCTTTAGGTTCAAACCAATCCCTCTAGTTTGGTTTAGCATGGCAGGGAATTACGATACGGCCATTCCCCAGGGGAGCTGGGATGTCTGAATATTTGCTGATTGAACTTCAACAGAGCCATGCTCTCCCCTTCTGTGCTGTCTGTCTTTAGCAGGCAGATAGCAGCCTGGCTTCTCCCTGCTGGGGTTTGGAGGACAGGGAGAATCAATGCATGCCTACTAATCTGTCTTGAGTTCACATCTGCCTTTTAGGCTGCTTTGTCCTGTGGTACAATCACAACAATGCTAGACTAACACCTTAAAACCAATCATTTTTATGGGAACACACATATTATAAAAGGTCTGACTGTCTGTGCACACATACACCATCAATGGCTATTACCCAATAAAGATGTTAGATAGAGAAACATCACAGCAAGTCCTTGAACAATATCTCCTCAAGTTTAAACAGAGAAAAAACTCCTCACAATTCGTTTCTCTTAAAGGAAAGAGGATCAATACAAGCTGAACAAATGAAGCGGGATTGCTTTCTATAGACAACAAGAGAAAGCACGTTCACAACCATTGGTGCTGGCTTTGGGAGGGCAGCCCACTGGCCATGCAAATCACCCTGACGGACTTGGCAAGAGCCCTCAGCTGCTAAATGCCAGTGTTGACTGCATGCATTGTCTTCTCCCAGAATTTGACTTTTATTCTGGAGAAGAGCAGGAGCCCAGGGTCCTTCCTGGGAGCTGACAAGCCAGGGACTGCAAGACAACCCTGTTCTCTGTGCTTCCTGCACAGTGAGAACAGTCTTAACAAACCTGGAATAATGAGCAGGGTATAAACAAGCTGCTCTGTGGCACGGGTGTCCTCATGTCTGTAAATGCTGTCAGCACCCTCCTCCACACAGCACAGATGCACCCAGAAATTCTAGGCTTCGCCATCCCATTTTTACAGCAGTCCTTGGCCCCAAAAGGAGATGTAGAAAGTGCTTTAATTTCTCTGTAGTGATTAGGAACACAGTGCTTCCTTCATGACATACTGTCTGTGCTTCTGAAGCTCCTGCAGACTTGAACCCTTGTATTTCTCTCTTCACAGTGTAAGTCCCATGACGCTCCATTTAATGGATGTTATTTAGGTTGAAAGGTAAGCAGCTTAAATGCTTTGCTTTCTAGCATCTGTGTCCTGTTAGAGCCATCTCACTCACTCTCAATTGCACATTTTGTTACATGAACATGTTTAGATAGAACAAGGGTTTTTCTCTCCTTCAAATATTTATAGTGATGACTTGTGATGTAATCAATAGGATTTGCAGAATCTCACCCTGCACCATCACATCTTTATTCTTCAGAATATTGCTTCTGCAATATTCTTCAGAATGATGCTTTCTGCAATATTATGGCTAGGACTGACAAGATAAAGCTGAGTTAAAACAAATTGCACATTATCTGCTTCCATCCTGCTGTTGAGATTGCAAAAGAGAACAAATGAAATTCTATCAAAGACAAGCTCTTCTCCCTCCTCCCAAGCAGAGGAGTGGCACCTACTGAGGCAGACTGAGAGCAGCTCTGACAGAAGCTATGCTGAGGTGGGGCTCCTATTCCCTCACTCCCAACAGATGACCTGTTGCTCTGCACCAGGCTTCCAGATCCGCATCCATCTCGCCTCCATGCTGGAACCTGAGCACATCTTTCCCAACCCCTCTTCAGTCTTTGCTCTGTCAGCTCCTGGGGGATCTCCAGGACTCAGAACATCATTACAGGCCATTCTGGAGTATGGCCTAAGCTCTCTTTCTCCTGCAGCATACCCCAGGATGTGTAGCAATAGCTCACACCCACTGTTGTCTGTTCTTCTTGTATCCTTCCCCCAAGAACCGCTGTGACGAGAAGCACTTTTAGGGAACTGGGATCATAAGACAGTTTTTTCCTCCCTGTCACAGCCAGCAGTCAGCCAGTTTTCATGGGCCCACAGAATGCTGATGTACCACACAGTCCTAGCAAGAGGTAACTGGCAGGATCCTTTTGTGGGCCAGTCTGAATGCTGGCCATCTGCTCTATCAGGCCTACATCACAAAGTCTTGAGCATTTGACGCTGCTGACCTGCTGTGAACCTGCCTCTTGGTGGCACATGCTGGAATTATTTTTTGAAAGACTCTGGGAAAGCAGGCAGGCTATGGGGAGGTTTGGCTGATGTAGCATTTGAGCGAAGTGCTGTTCAATATGGTTATGCTGAAATAAGAGATAATAGCTCTTCATGTAGTGAGGAATGAAATGCAGCCTTTTCAGGAAGCCACATGCTCCTGTAGTTGATGAGGAGTTGAGAGCATCTTGCCACAGAGCTGCCCAACTAGGGGACAGACTCGGCACAAAGTCATTGGGCAGCATTTAACAATGTCCACTTGGTTCCTTTGTGCTATTGAAGGATCTGACTTCTTTGTCTCAGTCAGTGAGAGTGGGATGCTCTTTTGGGCGCAGAAACTGCATTAAAGAACATTATGCTTTCCTTGGTCTGGATGGAGCTGCCAGGAATTGCTGCTTCTTGCTCTTGGCTGGAAGATGGCTTCACTCTTTTCGTTGTATGATGTAGGTGTATTTAAGTTCACTTGACAGGAAGCCTCTTGACTTCAGCAGG
>NW_010510606.1:4459-22543 GCF_000687285.1 Phaethon lepturus
CAACTCTGGCTTATAGGCCAAAGAACTTCCCACTCTTGGTGCTGCCCCTATGAAAAAGAAGAAAAGAATTTCTCAAAAATAAATCACATTTGACCTGTAAGCAGAGAGTGTAGCTTGGCAGATGGCAAGGGAGAAAATGAGGCATCAGGCACTGGGAAAGTTACAGGCAAAACACCACCCGATTTCTGTCTCCTTAAAAGCCAGTTCTTTACTGGGAAAAGTTGCAGACTGTCTCTGCACAGCTCTTTGCCTCAGTCTGTGAGTGCTGAACCAGGGATTTCTCCAGTCTGAGACTGAGAGCTGCAGAGGAATGCTTAGTATGTGATTGCTACCCCAAAGGATAATTACTGATCTGAACTACCTGCAACGCTCCTGGAAAGCTGTTTAGCATCAAAGACATTATTTAACTAGCCAATAGCAAAGAGTAATTTTCAAATACTCTAGGAAATAAATTTCTCCAGATTTTGAAGATACTAAAAGTGATGGATGGTTATTACCTGGTATTAGGAGTTATTTTTCCTAATTCTCTGTAGAAAAATCAGGCACATGCTGATTGATAGGTGGAAGGAGCAGCAATCCTATGTAGCCTTAGTTCAGAATATACTGGGCATAGTGGAGGCAGGAAAACTCTTCCTCCTTCTTTTTAGGGACACAGAGGGATTATCTCCAAGCCCATCATTCCTGAAATGCTTTTTAATTGCTGAAAGGTCAGTTCTGTCCGGGACAAGTCCCAGAGCAGTGTCCTTCTGGACACTGGACCATGATGAGCTCTGCTAGCACCCAGGCCCCAACAGCCTCAGGCTCTACCGGGCAGCTTGGTCAGGACCTCGGTGGCAATAGCCCATGGTTCCATGGCTGGGGGAGGCTTTAATGGCCACACCAGCCAGCCACCTGCTTTTACATTTAGCCAGAAGGACACAAAGTATGTCTCACCCTTGGCACTGGACCATCCTGCCTTGGGAGATGTGTCTGGCACAGCGCTTGGGCTGCGCTTGGCATTGCAGTCCAGCACCGGATAATGCAACTCAGCAGGGAGTGCACCACATGCACCTGCGAGTGCAAGATGGGGCATTTGTGCAAAGACATGTCAATGCCATGACAGTGTGCCTGCCTGTGGCCATGGTCATCTTTGCCTTATTGTCGATAGAGATTAATGAATATTTTATAGCATATATGTGGTGGGCCACACCCCCTATTTCTGTGTTAGGGGAACATAGATAACCATCCTGGGTCCACTGCTGGTGCACACCCTGGGACTCATTCTGCCCATGACTGCCCAGTGAACAGAGGTCCACAGCAGTGGAGCCATGGTGCATGTGTTCCTCTCCTGGCCTCCTTCAGATGCGCACAGAACACGAAGAGCAGATGCAGCCAGCCTCCTTGTTGATGCTGGGAGTGTCTTGCACCTGCAGCACTATCCCATTCTAGTAAGGATGCTGTTAATAAATGTAGGGCTTGAAAGTGCCAGCTGGGACCAAAATACTGACGAAATTACATCATAAATACAGCAGTAAAGCCAATGTAGGTCCATGTTAAACAATTCAGCAGTATATGCCATTTCATAGAGCTCTGAGGAGGCACCACAGATTCCTTCCCCCATCCCATTCAAAGGAGCTCTGTCTGATTTGAGAGCCTGCATTTTTTCAGAATATCAAGGGTTTGGTTTCTTTGGACCTGACTGCAAATCCAGGAGGCCTCTGTGTGTCTTTCACAGGGCTTTATCCCTGCAAACAGATTCCTTTGGTTTTCAAGCTAGTCGGGCCCAGGACCTGCTCTGTGTTCTCTCCCTTTATATCGCTGTTCTGTTACAGCAAGGTACTGCAGAGGAAAAGAAGCTTGTAAGTCTGTTTCTATGAAAGTGTGAATTTATTTTTAAATCTCTTGAATTATTTACTTTGTCTGCCTTTTTTTAATGACAGGTGAATGTATTTGTGACTTGTTCTCTTTCCCAAGGTAGCTCTTGGCATGAAGGGAATTAATTACATGGAGAGCAAATGCAGCTGATGTTAATTTTCAAGTCAAGTTTCAGCTTTGCTGAAATTTCAGAAAGAAAGTAGTGTTTTATAAATTAAACTCTGCTTTGTGTGCTTTTTCTTTAAAGAAGGCTTAGCATTTGGAAAGGCAGAAGGAACAGAAAACAAACATACTAGACGAGGGAAACTTGTTGTTAAGGATGCACTCCATCAGCTATCAGTAGGCAGCTGTGAGAGATCGGTATGGCAGCCTATCAGCTGTATGGGGAGAGTGTAATAGACTCCAGCAGCACACCAACACCTTTGGCAGGAATTGGCTTCAGTGGCAAATTGCTGGTCTGTGGCACAAGCTGCTGCTTTGAACTGACAGGGTGATTAAACTAGTTGCTCCTTTCTGTGAGAGAGCACATGTCGTGTGCACTACCAGGAAAACCTCTTTCTGCTTCAAAGCCATTCAGATACTGATACGATCAGAGCTTAACTGAAAAAGATCCTGCACTGCTATGTCTGCACCGTCTCTGCAGATGCACTACCAGCAGGACAGGCGAGGCTGTGGTTCCTGGGAATACAAAACTACCATCAACATACACTGATGGGACTGACAAACTGGTCCCCTTTGTTGTTCCATCTTAGGTTATCGTTAGCATTTCAGTTCCTTCCTCCAGAAGTCTGGAACAATCTTACATTAACTTTTGTGGTATGAGAAGTCTCAGGAGCACAGCCCCAGAGCTGGATAGGTCCAGTGGGCTGGAGCAGTGGCGGTGGGTCCAGCTGGACTGAGTGCAGGAGATGCTGTGCTGCTTTCCAGCAGATGGGCTGGGCATGAGAGCAGTGACCCTGGCAGCTGCTTGCCAGACCTCAGGAACTGGGCCCTGCAGGCAGCTAACAGGGAAAGGGTCATAATTAATTTAACTCTCCATCCATCAAGCCCAGTTTCCATCCCTGGAATGACAACTTGTACATGATGCTTTGGAAGAGAGCAGTTCCTTCCAGCCTCCAGTGCTGCTTACAGGCAGTGGTGCCCTGTGCAACTTAGCAGAAAACAGACCTGTTTTAAATGTGGTCTTCTGGTTTTATGTGCTGTAGCATTTACTGTCCAAGTTCTTATGGCCCAGATTTCCAGCCGTTGTGTTTAAATCTGATGGAGATGACCCTGGGAGCAGAGGGAGAATCTCTGCTGCGGTGAAACTGCTTTGGCTGTCCACTGCCAGTGAAGCACTCTGAGCTGAGCCGGGTGAGTTGCAGTATAATCCATGTCTCATCTGCATCATTTCATCGTCTTTTAACAAGCAGACTTTAGTTTAATGTGTTTGAGTGAATTTATTGCTCTGTGCCTTGTTCTGAGGAGCAATGAGCACTGGGTGCCCCATTATCTTTTAGCTCATGTGTGTATGAAACAGTTATCTCATGTTTCCTGTAGCTTATGGCCCACATCTGATAGTGGAAAGTAAAATGAGTTTATGATTTAGAAGTAGAAAAGGTTAACTCTAAATAATAAGTTAAAATGCAGAATAGAAATGTTACTTTAGTTTTTATGGGTTCTACATAATTTTGTCTCCATCCTCAAAGGATTTAGTATAACTCAATGAGAAAATTGCATTCAAATCCTGTGGGCTGCTCTGCCGTGACTGAACTGAAATTAGGGGAGATAGATACACAAAGTGTGTTTATACAAACCGTTTGGATGTCTGCCCGCTGGGGGAAGCACTTGGTCCCTAGGCGGTAGTGTCTCTTGAACAGGACAGAAATGGGACAACAGCAGGCTTGTGGTAAGAAGGGAGGATGCAGCTGCATGCTCTTGAGGCACTGTTGCACTGCTGCACAATGCTGCACTCATGGTCCCACGGGACCTGAGTGCACAGTGGCCTCTGCTTGCTGTGCCAGCCCCTGGGATGTTTGCTGAGAGCTATTGGGAGGGAGCAGCTCATCAGATGGCTTCTTGCTTGGAGCATGGTTCTTATTTTAAATGTGGTTTTGGCTTTTTGATGGCAACTTTACCTTCCTAGGGCTGCTCAGCATCCAGTGCCTCCCAGAAGGAAGGAGTACCAATGAGAGATTTTGCCATCTAGCCCAGGCCCACGGTCATTGCTTCCACTCTCCTCCTTAGCCTTGCTTGAGGTGTTTGCTGAGCTCCAAAACTTCCCAGAGCAGTCCCATGAGCACGTGCATAACCGGGTTGTGGGTTTGCCTGTTTCACACACGATTCAGAGGACCATGGAAGGATCCTCCTGTACACAGGCAAGGGGCTCTGCCTTATTCTCCTGTGAATGCTACACAGCACACAGCTGGAAAAAGGCTTCCTGAAACTTGGGACAGTCTTAGCTCCTGGTTTTTGGGAACAGAGAGATGAAAATCACAAAGTAACTGTGGGTGTCTGCCCACAAAGGGCCTTTGGGAAGAGCTCCTGAGTGAGAAGGACCACTAGGACTCAGTTTTCTATGCACAAGTGATGCTCCACAGGGTGTGCTGCAGAGTTCAGTGCTCTGCAAGACTTGCCTGATGCCCATATCAGAAGCATTTCAGGGTGTGAGCATGCAAAGGACTCAGTGCTGACATTCCGGACATGACTAAGCCATTTTCATGAAAGAGATGGTATCTGACAGTATTACTATTCAATCATTTCTTATAGATTTCAAATAAAAATAAATTGGCTTATTTTAAAAGAACAAACTGTGGAAAGGCTTTTATAAACAGAAGTGAGTGGTCTCTGAAGCATGGCAGACAGCTCTGTATTCACAGCCAGCTAACAAGCTCTTCAATGCCCAATGCAGAGGGCCTGGACTGAAAAGAAAATGCCTCTTCTCAGCTCTAGCTTTGCTTTGAGGTAGTTGGGGAAAGAAATGCACAGAAGGAAGGGGAGGAGGTGTTAGAGTCTGAGCATCTCACAGGTGGCTGGCTTATCCCCAACACCATCACAACACTACTGCAGACAGCACACATTGGTGAGCTCCTGCCAATGCCTCCAACAAACCCCAGCAGTGGGTTGCTTCTTGCATTGCAGAAGCAGCAATGAAAGCCTGGGTGAGTGCTGTTCTGTTGCAGTGGGTGCAGGAGGCCAAATGAGGTCAAGTCTAGCTGCTGCCCAAACATTCTGGGAGACACAGTTCCTGACCTGAGGGGCTGACAGGCTTGGCGTGAGACTGCAAGGAACAGGCAAGGAGGCAGGGACCTTGCCTGCTTGAGAGGAATGAACTCCTTGGCCCTTACAAGGGTGAGTTCTTTGTTGCTGGGTTGCCTCCCTCTTGGGGACAGGCATAGGGCAGTGTGAGCTGAGTGTCTCTGGATGGGCTCTCCATGGGTGCTGGCATTCCCAGGGCTGCCTTTGGCAGACTTACTTTTTCCAGGGTGCTGGAGTTGATAGCAGAGTGGGTCTGTTTGGACATCTCCTGGACCCCCATCCCCTTTGGAGACTGCTTTCCACAGATGCTGCTGCAAGGCATCTGAGGAGCAGTGCATCCATAGGTGCTGTGAGGTGTTTGGTTTGCATTTAGAAGGAACTGCTGTCTTTATAAATCTGCTTTTATAAATCATGGTGCTGACATCTCCTCTGCAGGACTGGTAGCCTCTGCACACTGCCAAAAGCGGGGTGGTGACCGGGGATGCTGTGCCCAAGCTGGGGCAGGCAGTGGGTACTGGGGAAGGGCAGGGTGACCACCAGGCCCCTGGGTGCAGTCTGCCTGCAAGGGAAGAGTTTGGTGCATGTCCCCAAGAGCTGCTTGCTGGCAGACCATTCCTGAAGAATTAACCTTGGTGCAGACAGAATAGCCAGGAAAGCAATTGCCCTGACATTAAACAGGCTGACAGAAAGTGCAAGGGCTGCATCTGGAGCAGTAATGATAAGGACTGTGTCTGTCAGGACAGGGCTCACAGAGTGGGAGGAGGGAGCTCGGTGGGTCCAGGCAGCCCCCACTGCCCCTTGCACATAGGTCTCGGGAATGTCTGTGGTGAAGAGCAGCAGGCTGCATCCCCTTAGGGATGTTGAGCGGAAGAGCTCTGTGCCCTGGGCTGAGAGGTCACCCTGGCCCTTCAGCACCGAGCCGGACTTCCCTGGCATGAGCATTGGCCAGGGCCAGGACTGCAAAGCCTGCGGTAGCCGAGGTCATGGATCCTCCTGCTTTCCACAGCGCCTTTGTTCAGGTGGCAGGTTAGAGGGTCTTGCAGTTCTTCTCAGGCTCTTTGCACCATTTAGCTTTGCTCCTAATGACTGGTGTGTGCTGGGCTATATGTTTATCAGCTGGAGTTTGCTAATGAAGGTATAAGCATTCTGGATTCTTTGGAGAACTTTGTTTGCAAAGACCCTGGGATACATGAGCAAATAGCTGTGTGGAAAATGCCTTTCATCGTTCAAGATAAAGAACATCACAAAGCCTTGGAGACATCGCTTCATTCAGGAATTAAATTGCAAGAGTCATTTGCTGTCAAATAAGTTTCATTTAATAGGTCACTCACTTAAATAAAGTTTCTGTAGAAATCAATATCACTTTCTCCTGCAATTGACAGCTCAAGACATTGAAAATGGCATTTTTCACATAAGATTTATTTAATTTTAGGAGGAAGAATCCCTCCCACACCTTCTGCTTGGGCTAGGCAGTGCTGGTACAAGGTTAACAGTCTGCCGAGGTGGATGCCTGCCCTGTCCTTTTCCATGGGGATAATGAGAGGTCATTTTAGCACAGGCTTGCCAGTCTCACATGCAGTCAGGATGCCATTGTCACAGGTCTGTATCAGAGGTGTGTCCACAGCTCACTGAAGGGAACAGGGACAAGTCATTGTGTTCTCTCTTACAGATGAATTTGGCAGGGCAAAATGCCTCATTATCTATCTTAGCAGAACTATGATAACTAATTATCATCTAATCTACTCTACTACTAACTGTAGAGGCAGGCATCTGTAGGCTGCAGAGATTGGAGTTTGCAACAGGGATGCTTCTGTGTCTAGGGTAGGTGAATCTTGCAATTTCAGCTTCCCTTAAGAAAATGGGACAGCTTTGCTTTTTTATTTCAGTCCGATAGTATCCCATGGGCAAGGGAGGAGACTCGGGCAGCTTTCTGCACCATCTCCCAGGAGAACTGTGTGTAGGAAATGAGAGCTGTTACTATTCCTACTATAGTGAAATTGTTTTTGAACACTTGCTGTTTCCTCCACTTGCTTTTCAGTCTTAAGCAATTTCTGAGGTTGACACACCATCTCCAGTTACATTTGTCTTGTGAGGCATGACTGATGCAATTACAGCTGACATTGTCACAGCATTTTGCACAAATGCCTTCAATTGCAGGCTAGCAGATGACCCCTGAAATGAGCAGCAGGAGACATCAATGCCCTAAACTTCCTCCACAGGAAAGAGTTGCTGGCTGTCAGGGTAACATGTGGGCAGTGTCAAGTTTTTAAAGCAAACACTTTTCTGCTGGTTGTGTGCAAGAAGCAGTGTTATTATTCCATTCTTGCACAGCCTGCATGTGGACTTTCCCTGTGTTGTGGTTTTGGCTACAACAGAGTTAATTTTCTTCCTAGTAGCTGGCATAGTGCTGGGTTTTGGATTTGGGATGAAAATAATGTTGATAACATACTGATGATGTCTTTAGTTGTTGCTGAGCAGTCAAGGACTTTCCGGCTTCCCATGCTTTGGCTGGCCAGCGAGCAGGCTGGGGGTGCACGAGAAGCTGGGAGGGGGCACAGCCAGGACAGCTGACCCCGGCTGGCCAAAGGGATATTCCGTACCATATGATGTCATGCTTGGTATGTAAACTGGGGGAGTTGGCCGGGGAGGCACCACGGTTCAGGAACTAACTGGGCATAGGTCAGCAGGTGGTTAGCAGTTGTGCTGTGCATCACTTGTTTTGTATATTCTTTTATAATAATAATCATCATCATCATCATTTTTTTCTGTCCTATTAAACTGTCTTTATCTCAACCGACAAGTTCTACCTTTTTTCTGAGTCTTTCCTCCATCCCTCGAGGATGGAGGGAGGAGTGAGCAAATGGGCATGCAGTTGTTTTAACTACCTGCTGGGTTAAACCACTACACCCTGTCAGCATTTTTGGCCACGAGACACCACCTGCAACCAGTGAGAGTAACTAACTGCATTGGCAGTAGACATCAGAGTTTGGGACAACTGGGGAGTGCATGAAGTGCTTTGCCTCCTCTCTGCCCCTCGATACAAGGGCCAGCAGCCACTGTGAGGTGCAGAGGGTGAGGGATTGGGGACTGGCCCAGCAGTCAAAGCCAGGCTCTGGAGATGTGCACGTCCTTGCAGAAAACGAAAACTGTTTTCCGGGTGTTTACTGTGGGAGAACGGCAGGCTTTCAGGGTGCTTGCAAACACTTATCTATGAAGAGGGATGGCAGCACCTCAGGTGGGGTCCTGTGCAGGAAGAGGAAATGCGCTGGATACGAGCTAAGCAGTCGGAAGAGCAGCGGAGGTGTTGGGGACACCTGTGCTGGCTCATAGCACAGGCACGTGGGATGCTCACCAGGCCTGAAATGTCAAACTGGGGTGGAAATTTCTTCTCCTTGGAGCGTACACCTCCAGGAGCCAAGATGTCCATGGGACAGCAAACGCCAGCGCTCGTGCTGAGAAGCAGGGCACCAGCCAGCTCTGGAGCCGCCAGGGTGGGGCTCGCAGGGGGGCCGGCAGCCGAGCACGCTGCACTCCCTGCGTGGGGACGGCTGCTGGGACGCAGGGCAGCTCCTGCTTTCTTGACAGCCCCTTGCTGGGGACGGGGGAGGCCGGCTGGTCTGTGAGAGGGACAGCAGTGGTGATGCAGCAGCAGCATGGCTGTGCTCAGTCTCATTGCTCGGAGAGTGGAAGAAGGCATTTTTGGGACATGGTTGGAGCAGCTTGTAGCAGCTAATGCAGCGCTGATGGCAGTTCCCCACTCCCTGCCCACCTGACAGAATTGGGTGCCATGTAAAACCACCGAAGCTTTTAATGACCTCTTTCAGACACAAACTGACCATCTAACTTTGCACGATTCACTGAAATTCCATTTTACTCAAGGAAATAAAAATAATAGTTTAAACCGTTTCAAATACAGCTGTAAATCCCTAACAACATTAACCTTTTCCAAAGCATTAAACTGATCCCTGGTGGATTCTCAAAATTGCTACTGGGAGGAGGTGCGAGAGACTCTCTCCTGAACTTCATGTTCTCAAAGTAAGTAACAAGCCACGCTGAGTGTGGCATTTATCAGCTCTCTGATTGGTGTCTGCCTGTCTCCTCACCCTATTCTGAGTCATCAAACATTAGCACTTGCTGCATTATGAAGGCAAAAGTTCATGCACAGAATCATGGATATGAGGAGGGGGGACTAAGGTGGTGTCTGGGTTCAACGAGGGAACAGCAGCTGCCGCAGAGAGCGCAGGAGCAGAGGCGAGCTGTCTGGCTTGTACAGCCGTGCGCCTTCCTTTGAAGAGGTCTGAGGCTCTGGAGTTCGATTGTCAGAAGGACTTGGCTGGAGACAGCAATAATGGGAGAGGTTTAATTAGGCTTCTGGGTCCAATTCATTCATTATAGAAGACCAGATATGGTATTTCATTTTGGTGCACTGGCTGAGGGAAGGGGATGGGGACCATTGACCTTTCTGCAGCTGCAGAGGGTTGCCCCTAAAAGGGTAAAGTGGCCTAAAGGAAACACCTTTTTGATAGTAACACCACAGTCCTGCCCAGACATGAAAAAAAGATCGGAGCCTTTTTACCGAGAATATACTCCTGTTGTGGCACATGCATCAGGGGCAGTTTTGCAAGACGAATACTACCATAAGAAAACTGCAAGAAAGCAAGAATGTAAACATATACATGAATGAACACTCAGGTTGTTTAAGGTACTTTAGCAGATACCCCGAATGTTCATAATCTCACAGTCATGAAGAAAGCATCTCCAGTTAAAAAGCCTTTTGATGAAGAGAGAGCTTATGAAAGTAGCAATTAAAACATAAAAAAGATAGAAATATGTATCTCATTGGGAAAATGAGAAAGCCCGTAAGCAGAACTTATTTGGCCAGAGAAGGCACTGGCATGAATGAAGAATCTTTGGGTTAGGCCAGGGTTAAACATACCAGGAACAAATGAAATATTAGCCACAATTATGTTGAGGGTTGGGTTCTTATCAGCAGTCACAGTGTAGGAAAGGCTGAAATATTCCTAATCTGTATTTGGGAATAAATGGCTGAGCCACTCGCATCCTACAGTAAACATGGAATACTTTATTCTATTGGAAACTAGAGTGGATGATAAACTGGGACTGTTAAATGTTTAAATTTGGAATATGGTATGAAAGAGTTCTTTCAACCATTAATGTTTTCGAACAAAATGTGGAGCACTGGAGAAGTTTGAGGCCCATAACAGTGACTGTTACCAGCGTTATCAGGAAGGTAAAGGAGGAAGCCAGGAGCTGTGGGCTGGTGAGACTGAGAGTGTTGCCAGGAAAATATGCAGAAAAAGAAGTTGCTTCCCCATAGACTGTGTGTTTAAGAACTCTTTCTTCCTTGCGTGTTTGGGCTGCATCTCAAGGGATTGCTGCATTTAATCTCTCCTGGAGCTGAAGAAACTCTCTCCAGGCAGCAGCCCAAGACCATGGGATGGGAGCAGGAGAGCAGGAGCCAGGTCTGAGGGGCTGTAAGGGGAGGCTGATGCCAGCAGGAGCAGTGCAGATGTGGAGCAATACTTCGTAAACACTGCCTGCCATGGGGCAAGAGAGCAGGAGTGGAACTAGCTAAGGAGAGATACAGGAATACATACCAGCAGAGACTGATCTGACGTTAGGAAGGGAGGGTCGGTGAGCCCGGCCTGGGAACCAGAGCAGCAGGTGGAAGAGGTTTGCAGAGGGCCTTGCTGTAATACTCTGGACCCTGCAACAGAGCATTTTGTGTGCTGCCAGGAAGAGGAGGAACTAAGGGCCCCGGGTCTCAAGAGTGTTAAACCTTTGAGACGCCTTTCTCATTCTTGTTGAAAGAATCTGTACTGTGTACGCAGCACACTGGGATGGGAGTCTTGTCTGGGTAGCCCAGCTGCAGCCCAACCGTGCTGGTAGCGGTAAGAGCTGTCAGAGCTCATCCCTGCCTAGTGCTGCCATGAAGGTACGTGTTGTCCCTGCTAGCAGTAGTCCCTAGAGAAGATGCGGGTGCTAGCTGCTAATGGTGATGTAGCAAACCACATCTCCTCTGATACGGCTCAGCACTGTCTCTGCTTTGCTGTGTCCCTGTGGAGCCTGGCTCTGTTAGACTCTAGGGGACAGAGCTCCTTTTCTCAGGCTTCCTTTGGTCACATCTGCACCTGCCCTTCTGCCGTGCCACTTTCTGAAGCGCTGGTTCTGCTATCCATTCGTAGCATGCCAGGAGAGCCGCTGCAATAATATATCCAATAAAGGAAGATTACTTGTAGGCTGCTTCAAGTGCCATTAAAAGACATTTAGTTCTAAGAAAGGACAAGTTCACATTCTATCTAACATCCTTAATGCTTGTAATTTCTACGAGCAGTAATATTGATTCCTAGGGCTGTGCTGACTATAACACAAATGGACAGCCACTGGTAGGATGAATTTCCTAACCCTGCTGTACAGGGTTCCTTGAAGATGCTGAGTAATTTGTATGTTTCCACCAGCTGTGATCTGGTAATGACAAAGGTTTTGGACCTGCATGCTATCAGATACATCCTGGCTGCAATTTCTGTAGCAGAAGCTGAGCGGTGAAGTAGCCCCGTGTCAGGGGCCCTCAGGCTTCTATGGCTTCTCCAATGCAGGGACAGCCCCTGGATGTCTCCTGCCTCCCAACACGGTTCAGTGCGGAGGCAGGAGGTGGGAGGCAGGTGCCGGTGCAGAACAGTGCCGGGAGATGTGCCGATTCCCGAGCCAGCGAGGCTCAGCTCAGCTGGTAAGGGCCCCGTTCTCGGGTGTGCGGCACTGCTCCGTGGCACAGCCCTGCCGAGAGTGGGATGACTGTCAGCAGTGAGAGGCAGGCTGGAGGGACTGGGTGTCACCGCGCCGTGAGCAAACGGGGACAGGACCCTGCCTCTGGTAATGACGTTCTGCTCCAAATGGCAGATATACCCTGTTTGTAACTTCTTTTAACTAGCTCCCCTGCACTGTTTTTAGACTAAACAGCTGACAATTAACAAGCTTGCTAGTACATTCATCCCAGGCACACCGCATTGAATTACTGATATGTTAAATATCTGATTACCTTTGAAGGTAACTAGCTTACAATAGATGCAGTACAACAAAAGCATTTTCAGCTCTGAGAAGGCAAAGGTCAAAATTAATGCCATGTGTTTTTTATTGGTAAGGGGTAGAAAACTCCTTTGTGCTCAGAGAAGATATCACAATTGGAAAGCTGTGATACATAGCTAAAATAATTCATGTTTCCCATCTTTTCATAGCTACAGAGCTTTCGATAGTGCAAACTCGATTTTTATTTGAACATATTTGTAAGATTAACCTAAACCATGGGCCTGGGCTGCAGTTTGCACTTCTGATAAACAAGGATAAACATAACCGGTACTAGCTGAGAAAGGAGATCTGGCAGGAAACGGAGCATTATTGAAGAATGTTATTTTCAGAGGTGCAGCTGCTTGTCTCTGACAAACTAAAAGGGGAAGCATCTGCAAGGCACAACGGGAAGAAAATACTCCAGGAGAGGTTTTATCAGGAGTCAGAGGTAATAGTCCTGTGGAGACAGTCTTCTGGTGCTGTGCAAAGTATTATGATGCTAGATGTTAGCGTTGAGAGCGCCAAAGTAGGCATTTGTATGTGTTGTGCAAGGAATGGTATGTTATTTAAACATGCTTTCCTCTAAGAGTCTGTATTCTCTAATTCTCTGTCAGTAAATACATGTCTGTCTGAGAAGGGTTTGTTCCAAATGAGGAGCGAGTTCACCCTGCAGTGCTTCTTCTGGTAGGAGAGAGGATATATAGACCATCTCCCTGTGCCTTCTCCAGGCTGACACCAGTCCCTCTCACTCCTTGTTTTTGTCTGGACATTTTAATAACTGGGTGAAGACAAGCAGAGGAAACCTTCTACCAAGTAGCATGCCTTGTGTTCTTGCTCCCTGTAGCACACCTAGCAAACACCTCCTGCGTCTCACTTTCCCAAGCAGCTGCCCTGCCTCGCGTGGGGATGTTGCCTCAGACCTCCCTCCAGTTCTGCAGCAGCAGGTCGGCAGCCTGCGGCTGCCCCATTCTCACACCTCGGGAGGTGCATTTCGTTCGCACTGCGGCAACCGTTAACACCATTAGACCACAGTGGGAGGAAAAGAGTTTATATTTATGTGTGAAGTGTGTGCATGCCATTCCAAGAATTGCCTGAAAGAAAGTGGAAATAACATTTACAGTTGGGCAGGAGGACAGCCTCTTAATTTGACTTGACATTTATGATTTCCTGTGCATTTCTTAAAAAGGCATCTTCTACCACTGTCATTAAGGTAACTGTGGTCCATCCGGTCTCCATGCTGTGTCCCACCTGAGGCATTACCTCAGGTCCATGAACCCGGTAGATGCTTGGTTACCCCAAGCACGGCGTGAGCTCTCTGTGCCTCCTTTCCTGCAGCCCAACAGTGGGAAACCCTGCCCGAGGTGTTGCTTGGAGCTGCCCAAGGCGGGGTGGTGACTCAGCAGAGCTGCTGCCCCATGGGAAGAGGGGGACATGGGAGGGCAGGCCCCCAAACACAGCACCTGCCTGTGTGGGCTATGGGAAATACCTGCCTGAAGCCCCAAACAGGTTCTCGGGTGTTTGCCCACACTGCATGTTTAGTGTCTGTCTTCCAACCCTTCTCTGGGACCATCATTTACCCTGGCTTCTGTAAATTAGAGTGTGCAGATATTTCAGAATATGCAGATCCAGGCAAGCTTTCCCTTTGACTACACTGGTAGTCAAGATTGTATTAAAGCAGCAGCTACAGCTGCGTAGCTATGGGGAGACAGTGTTGGCTCTGCAACACTGGCTTTCAAAGTGTTCAGAAAAGTGTTCAGAGGACTGTGTATACCAAAGGGAGCTGTCCTGAAAGACACAGGGCACTCCAGACTGTCCAGGCTGGTAAAGCAAATTCCTGAGGGAGCTGGGACAGCCCGATCTGAAGCAAATATCGGACAGGAATTCAGACAAGAGACCAAACACTCTGCTGCCCACACTGGTTGAATAGTGTTAGGGCTAGAGGGGAAGGTGAGAAGGAGGTAACCCCCCGAGCATGGGCTCGGAGGGCACTGTGCCAGGTACTGTCTCTTCCCTCGCTACAGCACAAGTTCACCCACAGCGCAGGGTGAGCACGTCCAGAGCCCCTGGCTGCTCAGCGTGCGCCGCTCCACCGGCACCGGAGTGCAGGGAAAATGTGGCAGGCTCAGCTAATGGTTGGAGCAAGTGACTGCAAGTCAAGGAGTCAGTGTGTCTCCTGCCATCACACACATGTAGTAGACACGTCTGTTACTTATTTGAAAGGAGTATTCATGCTTTGTAATGCAGATGTATTCTGTCATGGTGATGATCTGTAATGCATCAGAGGGAAACATATTTGGAGAGGTGTGACAGAGGTACAGTACTCCTCCTGCCATCTCACACCTTTCCTTAACAAACTGAGTTTCAGAGATTTACAGCCAAACAAAAGGTGGAGATGAACCTTTTGTAAATGGTAACACTTAAAATTCCAGCTGTTTTGAAGAAAACAGCTGAGCAGATGCTGCATGCTACAGCCATTGCCCTCCTGATATCATGGGTTTCAATTCACCTCTGTTTACGTTATCTGTTCCCTGCGTGCTGGTGTAACACTGTAAAGCGCGCTCAGCTCCCAAGGTGCCTATGGTCCAAATGAGTTCCTGTTCCAGCTCTTGCTGCTCGTGTTCCGCTCATCCTTTTACAGTGTGCTGGGCAGCACCATCTGTGGCCAGGTTGAACCCCTGTACGGACAAGTACCTTTCCTCAAGCGAACTAGATGTTCCAAACCAGTTCCACAAAGCTGTCATCTGAGGAAAATCTTGGTCACCTAGCCATGTTCTTACACCTCCTGGAGCATAAGCTGTGGGGTCATTGGGGAAGTTATCGTAAGTTTTCAGAGAAAAGGAGCCTTTCCAGGGGATCAGACTACCTTCCTATGTGATGAAAGCACTGACTTCAGTAATGCCTCTTCCCAGGAACCCATTTGCATGGGGAACACACTGCATGCTCTGAGGACTTTTGTGTGTTTGTGCTGGAGCTGTCATTGGAAATGACACAACTAGGTCCTTAAGTCAAGTCAGGCTTGGGTCTGCTACTTTGCTGAGTGCCAGCCAGCTCCTTGGAAAGAGGAGGAAAGATGTGGGGAGCAGACAGGACAGCAAGCTCCCAGGTGACCCTTGCAGAGGTCTTGTCATCCAAGGACAAGGACAGTGTGCTGCACAGATTGTCCAACTCCAGGGTAAATGTTAAGCCTGGAGACAGATGTAGTTGTGGGTACCCAAGGAGCTTCTCCTCCAGAACTGCATTAAGCATCACCTGTGGGACTCCAGAGAGCCTGCAGAGTGGAGCTAGAGTGCCTCACAGACTTACTATAGCTAATTCTTGGCACAGTTTGTAATGACAGTAGGGCAGAGGAGGCTCTTAAATCTGCAGGGGAGTGTCTTGCACTTCTTGCATTGGAAGACTCTTGCTCATGAACACAAGACTGCATCTACAGCATCCAGCTTCTTGGTTCTGAGCAAGAGACAAAAGCCGTATTGCTCTCACTTGTGTACTTGTGGCAAGCAGAGAAAGGGTATTTTATTGAATTAATTCTAATAGCACTTAGAAGATTTCTCCAGTGTCCGTGACTCATTCAAAGGGCCAATGAAAGAATGGCACAAGACTGTATTCCAGGGAAATGCTGCCGGGTGTCTCATGCTGGCTGGGCTAGAGCTCTGACCCTTGTCTGCAGGACCTCAGTCCTCGACATTAATTATATTTCCCTAGAAAAATCCAGTGAGATGTAGATGAACCTGAGATAAGTATTGTTGCTATACTCCTTGGCACTTCCTTAGCAGAAGAAAGTTAACTGATGTAGTTTATTAAATGTCTTTCTTACAGCTCTTGTTCGGTCATGTTTATCCATAGGTGACCATCTATTTTCAGTATGATTGTACTGGAGGTAACTGGCAGGGTTTGATGCAGCAATTTCCTTCAACTGCCCAAAGCCCAGTCTAGGGCTTGGTGCTTAACATGCTGATGCAGTACAGACACATTCTTTAAGCATCAAGAAAGAGATGCGGATCGGGGTTTTTTTTCTTCAGAAAATGACATTTTGAAGTAGGTTAAATCTACCACTTTCTACATTTTCTGAGAGAGAGATTTTGTCTGTCTAGTGTACGTGCTTTCCATGAGAAATTGTTTATGAGCTCCTCAGTCCCTTGTCTACTCTTCTTGATGTAACAATAGTAGATCTGAAGGAATGACCAAGGTTAGGTTTATAGTCTCACTTCAGATGTAGTGCCAAGTTATTCAGTGCTTCGTTTTGTTAGTGCCTGAACCAAAGGGCAATTTATCTCAGCAATGTCCTTCAGATTATACCTATATACCATTTTACCAATAAGGCATGCACCTGGTGCTCCAATCCCAGAAGAAATCAATGTTTCATTTCAGAGATGCCAATTCTTTGCTCTCCCTCCTTTTGCCGTTCTTATGAAGACAAACATTTTTAGGGGGCGTGGTAAGAAATACAGAAGGATTGTGGAAGAAACTTCTCTACTTCAGCTACCACATCCTCTTCAATTATGAATAATAGACCAGTAAGGGCATCGTTATCAGGGTTTAAGTGATCAATATATATGAATGGGATAAGGTATATTTTTTGTTGGAGTCCCCTCCAAATAATTGCCCTAGACTGCTGCAGTACTAGTGGGAGGTGTAAGGTGTGAACATGCCATTACTGTCTTTGCTGGGCAAATGTAAAACTGTAGCTCAGCTCCCTGCTCACAGCCAGTTATCTATCCTGGCACTTGTATAATTATAATACATGCTTTATTGCTTGTCAATATTTTAACCTTTCTGGCACATTATTCCCTAGGGCAACTAAGTAACCTTAATAATATAGCTGATAATTATCCTCTACAAGAATAAAGTTATCACTAGGGTCCTGTATAAATTGCATGCAAAAGATGACAGATTTCACTGGCTGGTCATCACAAAAATGGGAAGAGGCATAGATTGTGACAGTTTAATGGGGAAGGTAATAAAACCAACAATAAAGTCATTTATAATAGAAGCAGTGATTCTCTGGCCCTTCTATTTGTTTTCATGCTAATAGAAGATAAATGTCAGATTAGGAAAAAGACCTGGAATTTCTATTTAAAATGTTTGGAAAATGTCATTAAATATCAGCAATTCACAGCTCAAGAAGTGTCAGCATGGATCTTAATTACCTGTATGGTCTTCTTGGAAGCAAAGTGGGGATAATAGTATTTGCTTTGCTCTTTCCTGTGGGGCTGCAAAGGATTAGCGTTTCTACAACGCTGAGAGCATCAGGACCCTGTACTGTCCCTGAGGCAGCAACTGCCCCTCAGTTCTGGAAGGAGCAAGGTGTGGTGTGGTGCCTTAGCGAGAGGAAGCCTCCTGGCCGCTGGAGGGGAGTGGGACAGAGACCCTATCAGGGATCCCAAACTGGGTACATCATGACTGTTGCGGCAGGCTGCAGGCTTCACAAGGAACCCAAGCTGTCATTATAAACAAAAAAAAATACTTCAGTGCAGGTGTGAAAAACCCCTCCAGCAGTAATGGAGTGGTGAGAAGGGGGAGGGTGTATTAGAGTCTATATGAAGGTATGACACACTCACTAGAAACACATGAAGGACTGGTGTTTGCACCTTTCAGTTATATGTCAGTATTGCTGGCTAGTCATCTGGAATGCACACTGCGAAAACGCATGCTGCGCGCCAACAAAGGTTTGGGAGTGCGAGTGAGCCGTGGTGGGAGTGCGAAGCGAGCAGGAGTGTCCTGGGGAATGGCTGACTCCCTGTGTGAGACCAGGGTAGCAGCTGGAAGAGTGGCGGAGCAGGGCCTGCCACCCCGCATCCCCTGGGGTGGCCTGGGACGCTACGGTGCGGGGGCAGGAGGTGCTGCGGGCACTGCCCCGCGCCGTGCCGGTGCTGCGGAGCTGGAGCAGCCTGGGGCTGGCACGGTGCTGCC
>NW_010510607.1:0-4445 GCF_000687285.1 Phaethon lepturus
GGAAGAGAAAGGGCTAAGTCATTTCAGTTCCTGCTGCGCCTGCCCCCGCCAGTACCCGGGGTGCCTATTCTCAGACCTGCAGCTCCCTTGCTTTGCTCCTGGCGTACCAAGGCACACCGGCTGGGCTATAACTGCTGCGGGGGGGAAGGGGGGCGAAGCGCCCCAGTTCACCACTTGAAGCTTTATGATGCGTGTCTCCTTTCAAATAAATGGGGAAATAAGCCCCTGTTTTTCCTCTAATAATGCCGTACAGCTTTTTACGACTTTCTTAACTTTGAATATAGATTTGGAGGCTGTGTAGATAAGGGACTTTTTGGTGTTACTGTGTCGGCTTTCTTATTCATGTGCCTTTTTTGAATCTGCTATAAATAAATATGTTTTCTGTTCATGGGTTTGGTATGTGAGGGCAAAAGATAAAGGCATTAAAGATACCTTTTTGTGTTGGAATATGTTTCTGTTTTGTTTAAACTTATGTTGACGTACATACTCGTAAGTGACTCATCCCACGTGAACATCTCTGTGTGTGTGGTTTTCTTTTTTTATTTTCATTTTGATACAAGTTAGCTTGTTTTATGACTTTCTAAATGCAATCAGAATGAATATCTTCCAAATACTTGACATAACTTTTCCCCACTCTGTAACAAACCTACACAAACTGACTTGGATATTCTGCTATATCTTAATGTGGTTTATTTTAACAAGTTGCAATGTAAGAAAAACCTGGGCAACATCTGAAACTTTTTGATTTAAGGTCAAAAGAATTAACTTGATATTATTTTAAGTTAATTATTGCACACATTAAGTTATATATAATACAGGTATATTATGCAGAAAAGGACTGATATGTTTTGCTATAGGTGTGTGAGCCTTTGGAAGACTCAAGAAAGTGGAAAGTTCATACTTTGAAACAGCTCACAGTCAAAGCAAATTGTAATTAATGGATATACCATAGGTTGAGTTACCGTAAGGATTATTGTTGTTGAGATGTGTATGTTGTGAATGTCTCCTTTTATAAATTCCTTTTTAATATGTTTGTAGCAGATTATCAGTCCTGTTAAAAGTTTAGAGTAAACCTTTGTGGAATGTTAACCCCAGAAGAGCTGAGCTTTCAAAGATACTTCTGTATACAAGGTTACTTTTAAACTGAGCAAAGGCTTTGTTAATTATCACCACGATCCTTCCCTGCTTTCCTACAACTATAACTTCTTGTCACAACTGACTCTTTCAAAAGAAGGTGGTTCTTCAGTTGATATTTGAATTCTCAGTGTGTATACTTCAGTTTACTTCACCTAGATTATAGTCAGAGTTGCAGCTTGAATTTTGAATGTTTTGAGAAATTTCAGTGTCTTGGTCAGTTTATCAAATTGCCACTTTTCTCCTTACTGTCTATTGAAAATACTGTTATTAAGTTTGTCTTTCACATATAATATCTTTTGATCTCCAATGCTTCTCCTTTCCTTTTTCTTTTATCAAGTGTAAATTTCACAAATAAATTGATTAATCTAATTTTCCTGATATAATGCACTGTTTCATAAGAAAAGAAATTCTAAGAACTTGGGAAAAAAAAAGAAAAAAGAATTTTCTTTGGTTGCATGTGTATAGACAATTATTTCTTCCCTCAGAATTGTGTGTATGAAGTCATAGCATAATACTACTTGCAGTAATTGAGAAATATTTGTTCTTTCTATTTCTTTCAAATCTCTTTTTTCTTTGCCTTTTTTTTAAAAAAAATCTTCTTGTAATAATCTGAAAATGGAAAGTAACTTATCCAAATTTATTTTTGTGATTTATTTTACAATACATGCTGAAATAAAATAAAAATAACATATTTGGTCTGTTTTTCTTTTACAGAGTTCCTAGAAAACAAAAGTATATTTTAGAAAGTAGAAGTCAGAAGAAGTAGCTGCAGGTATAAAGAGAAGTATAGTAAGGATAATTTATTGGGGAAAATTTTTTTAAGGGATATAAGCTACGTTCTGCAGGAAAACCTTCCTGAAAATAAGCTGATTTTTTTCTTGGGTAGACTGATATTTCAGACCAGTTTTGAAATGATCAGACTAGCTTTAGATTACCAGTGTGGATGTTTATTAATAGTGGTAGCTCTATGGAAACGTTAAGTCAGTGAAGGCTAGTTTATATTACATACAATTAGCCTCAAATGCATGTATAGATTAATATTCTGAATGTGTGATTAGTGTAAATGAATGATATGTAAAGCATGCATCTTATGTTTCATGGTCTTTTTTAATTGTACATTCCAGGAGTAGATCCTATACTAAGAGAAATTTCAGTTATTTATAGTCTAATTTTTATTGGGTATGGATGGAGGGGTAAGAATGATTTCCTTGCTTTAAGGGAATATGACTATTATAAGCCTCACATTCAGAAATTGAGATGGACTGTCTAGTAAATTGATCACCAGTTGTAAAGTGGTCTTTAAATCATTACTAAAGCCTTGAATTTGAGCATTTGTTTCTCCTGAATCCAAGTTGTCTTCCTTTTCTGTTTTTGCAGTATTCTTAATGTTTAGAGTAGGGCTGCAAAATATGTGCCATGCTAAGCAATTTGGAGCCCATGTAGCGTGGGAATTGATAGCAGATCAAGAGTAAGTATGAGCCTCTTGGCATACAATTCCCATTCCATATGCCGCCTTCTTGAGGGTCCACATATATGCTGTGCTCCCCTGTTCTGAATGTAACTGGAGGCCAGGCTTGCTTCTGATTTGTGGTTTATCACATTTAATATGCCTATCCAGGCCTATCTTGGCCTGGAAAATTCTAAATATGTGGGCTGTCATTCACATTATAAATCACAAGTTTTAACTGGTGCTTATGGATCCATCGTTATTTTAAGATTAACAGTCACATTCCCAGATGTATTTCATGACAATATATAATAAAATTCCTGAGCCAGAAGTTATTACAAGGGTAGGAGAGTATCCTGGGAAAGTATTGCTACATATGTGCTTTGTTCTTCCCTATTCTGCCAATGACCAAAAGTGAATGAGACACAGGATACAGGACTGTGGACTGCATGGACCCTTGATCTAATCCAGTATGGCCATTATCATGTGTCAGGGATAGATTGCAATCTTTAGGTGTAGATTGGATGTGAAAACTACTGTTTTCAGAGCTGTTGCTGGAATCTAGAAATTCTGGAATATTTGCTCTATTTGCTGAAGGCACTATTACAGTATTGAATTATGTGGCTGTCATTGAAGTTTTTTCATTGACGTAATTATAAAATTTATCATTACTTAGTTTGGAATCTTACAAATCTGTAAGAATCTGTCAAATTATGCAAGCGTTGTTCATGTGTGGAAAAAGAGATAAAGCTCATGGATATCTGCCAGAAGTAGGAAAGATCCCTTCACAGTAAGGGTAAGCAATTTTTGCAGGTCTTACCTGTATTAGTCATTTTATGTGTTCATTGTCATCAGTTCTTGTCCTAGCTACTTTAAAGCATAATGCTATCTCTACATTTTTTTCACTTTAACATAAAATATTCTTCTGTCTTTTTTTTTTTTTAAGATTATATTTGTAATATCTTTCACACTTTCTTTTTGTATTTTCTGCACTGGAGTAGAAAGTATCTTTGTTTCTCAAACTTCCCATATTTTGTATTGGTTCCACAGTAAATCTTTCTGGATTTAGATTTTGCTTTGGACTTCTCAATTTTACCACTAGTCTATGGTTGTAAAATCTGTCTGTGAATCTATCTTGCATGTTCAGTGTTACCATTATAATGTTGTGTGGGGAAACAAAAAATGGGACTACTAATATTTCTTCCCTAATCCAGTAAATGAATGTGGGGAAGCACAAGAATGAAAAAGTCACAAATAACAGCCAGGCTTGTTCATTATACTGAAACAGCATATCCTGGTGCCATGGTTGAAACAGAGCACTATCCTAAATGGTCTGACCCAATAGGGCAGCTATCAAGCCATCTGTGTATGCCAAGCAGGGGGATGTCAAACCTGAAGAAAATACCCATATGTATTGATGCCAGAGAGTGTTTCTTTGAATGCTGGCCTTTTGAAATGCACTTGTGCTTTTTAAGAGTATTCTAACTACAAATTGCATAGACCATGTCTATTAATCTGGTAATTCTTCTTACAGTTTTGGCTTCAAGTAAGTGACAGTGTGATCTGTATTGGTTTCACTTGATTTCTATATATAATTAAAAGTATTGTTTTTTAGGCTATAGACAGTTAAGTGGGTTAGATCTTGATACTTGTTTACCACTTCTTTGCCTCTGCAATATAGGAGAATTGGAGATTAGCTGAATTTGGCTACTGCGGTAAAAGACAATGAATAATGCTTCTATAAATACACTCACAACAAGAGGGCTAGGGAGAATCTCCATCCTTTATTGGATGCGGGGGGAAACATAGTGACAAAGGCTGAGGGAAAGGCTGAGGGACTTAATGCCTTCTTTGCCTCAGG
>NW_010510607.1:4555-4987 GCF_000687285.1 Phaethon lepturus
GTTTCTGTGATTCGGTGTGTGATTCTGGGGTTTACCCCCAGCCGGCAACTAAGCAACACACAGCCGCTTCCTCACTCCCCCTCCCCCCGGTGGGATGGGGGAGAGAATCAGAAGAGTAAAAGTGAGAAAACTCGTGGGTTGAGATAAAGACAGTTTAATAGGGAAAGCAAAAGCCGCGCACGCACCCAAAGCAAAACAGGGAATTCATTCACCACTCCCCATGGGCAGGCAGGTGTTCAGCCATCTCCAGGGAAGCAGGGCTCCATCACGCGTAATGGTTTCTTGGGAAGACAGACGCCATCACTCCAAACGTCCCCCCCATCTCCTTCTTCTTCCCCCTCAGCTTTATATACCAAGCATGACATCATATGGTAGGGAATATCCCTTTGGCCAGCCTGGGTCAGCTGTCCCGGCTGTGTCCCCTCCCAGCTT
>NW_010510608.1:0-323 GCF_000687285.1 Phaethon lepturus
CCCTCCTCTCTCCCCGGGCGGGCTGCGGCGCCGGGTGCTGCCTTAGCCTTGTTGCAGTCGGCAAACGGGAGAATTCGTTTGCAAACCGGCCGTCGCGCTGGGAAAAACCTGTTTAAACGTGCCACAGGCAGAGCTGAAACGGGGCTCTCGGACTTTCGGCGGCAGTTGAAAAGAGGAGAGGCGGTCAGGAAGCGCCGGGCGACACCCGGCCCTCGCCGTCCCCCCCCCTCCCCCCCCCCCCCCGCCCACGGTTTTGGGGCACAAATCCCTTCTTTTGGGTATTCTAAGCAGGACAAAGAGGAACACTGGATAAACACAGGCTG
>NW_010510608.1:354-16071 GCF_000687285.1 Phaethon lepturus
CCGCCCGCCCCCGGCCAACGGGGAAGCCTTCAGAAGCCGTGAGACGGTCGGGACAACACAAGTGACAACATAAGTAACCACCCAGCCGGGCGCTTCCCAGCCCTGCGAAGCACAACCCTCCTTTCGGGAACGCGGGGGACAGGAAGCCTTCCTCTATTCCCGCACCAGCGCATCGGGAGAGCGGCCCTGACACCGAAATGGTGGGGGACCCCCACCTCACCCTGAGCTGGTTGGTACTACACTGACCCCTCAAACAGATGTCCTCTCCACCTACGGGCCTTCCATCCCACATGAAAGGGATGATTTTTACTGGCCTTGCAGCAGCAAAACCCTTGGAGATCCCTCTTCAAAGGTGGCTACAGCAGCAGTTTTAGCACTATGTGGCTATCAAGGTTATGGATTGGAGCAATGAGTTCAAAATGATGTCAAGAGCTGTGCAAGCAGCACTCCGGGCCAGGTGTCATGTCAGGATCAAAGCATCTGCTAGGGAAAAATAATTGTCGTTGTATTGCCTTTTTTTTGTGTGTGTGTGTTGGTGGTTTTGTTTTGTTTTGTTTTTACCTACTGTTCATCTGGAAATAAATTACAGGCCAGAACAGGTGGATAACATTCTGGAATAATTTAATGATTTATTTAATCTGGATTCTCTTTCAATCTACTTAGCAGGATGAATACCTTTTTTTTTTTTTTTTTAGCCTGAATCCAAAAGCTGGGCTTTTCATCTAAAGAAGAGAAAATACCCTAATACACTGCTCTGCTGCCGTCAAGGTGTACCACCCACTGCCCTTAGTAACCCAGCAGTGATGTTTGCTGTGCTGAAGGGCCTGAGGGGAAAACCTCAAGACAACCTAGCAGAAGATTCTCATTTTCTTTTCTTCCTTTCCATCCTCTTAGTGCTTTAGATGTTACCTGCCTTTCCTGATGCAGTGTCCAGGTAATAAATTAACTGATTGTAGTGTACAATCACTTAAATCTTAATATGTGTGGGTTTAAGAACTAAGACGACTGCTCTCTGGTTTTCCCTCTCATCGGGACAGCTTTCTGTACTGCTGATTGGGAGTGCAAGTGGGGCAGCGGAGCCTGAACGGACACACGGGAGACTTCTGCTGTAGACACCTACAGATCCGCTGACACCGAACGAGACCGAGAGCAATTCCTTCAGGCACATTCACGCAAGGCTCGCAGCCTCTTTCTCAGCGAGCAGGCCCTAACATGAGACTTATTTTCTTGAGTAGACACAGTTTTGCTAAGAAGGATTAGCAAAATCATTTCCCATTTAACTCAGATGTGATTTTCTGATGTTTGGTTTCATTCAGCCAGAATAAAGTATCTTATGGAAAAGATACTCCCAGGACCTGCAGTATGCTGAAATTCATGGGGTAGCTCCGCAGGTGGCTGGGTTGGGTGCTCTGGTCCCACGGGAGCGGTAACGCAGGTGTGTGAAGTGTGACAGGAGCAGACAAAAGATCTTTTAGATCGGGAGGAAGGTTACAGCATATAGGAGGGAGGGGCAGGAGTTACTATTGCCACTGTGTTTCCCACTCATGTGCCTGTCCAGTTTAGCTTAACAAAATAAATTAAGGTAAACAGGTCTTTAAAACATGCTTTAAATACATGAGACTCAGGATATGCACCAGCAAAACCATACTTTTTTTTTTTCCTTTTTTTTAAAACAACACAGCTGTGTGAGTTTGCTACCAGGCAAGTCCCGAATTAATGCCATGGCACCAGCTCATTCACGGAGAGGTGTATTTGGGAGAATTTCTGCATTACCAGACAAGACAGCCAGGCTGATGAACCTGTCAGCCCCCCACCCTGACTGCCCAGGGTGGCAGAGAAGGGACTTTGCATGATTACCTGTCAGCCTTCTTGGTAAAGGGCAGGTGCTCTCGGCCACGTGGGCCATTCAAAAAAAAACAGGCCCACACGAACTGGGCTCCGGAGTAAACGTGAAACACATGAAACTTAACTCCAGTTTTTAACAAAAAATTATTTTTGACAGTACAGTCTCCTCCACCCAACCAGGATGCCTCGTTCAAGTGGATTCACTTCTGAATCTTAAATACACACATCATCAATGTACAACATCTAAAAGATGCCCTCCACAGCCATCTGCTTAATGGAACATCTTAAATTTATTGAACACCTAAGAAACAAACAGCAACTGGTTCTCCTTGTTTGCCACAACCGATCCCACTGTTGCTCACTACACGTGACAGAAAAATCAAGCATCCACATCACGAGGCTCAGGTTTTCTCTACACAAACCACATGAGGCACAGTGGTAAGCAACAGGTTAAGCGCTCAAGGAATCATAGGACGAGGAACTCTCAGTCAGCAGCCTGTCAGGGATTCATGCTTCCCAGTTAAATCTTGTTTATCTGACCATGTCCTTCCCAGCTCTGCAGCCACCAGCTGCGATTTATTCTGGGGAGGTCTGACAACCTGGCGACCATGCTCAGACAGTACAAGAACAAGTGCTCCACGTACTGCAGGAGGGTAACTTGCTGCCTGCAGCACTCAGACCTTCCTGCCGACGCTCTCTTGCAGTGTTCACAGTAGCAGACCTTTCCTGGTGCTCAATACTGCGTGTGGAGCATGAGTCTCCCTGATGGCGCAGCTGTGGAGCCGCTCCCCTGAGTGAAAAGTGCAGGATAACAGGACAAACAAAGCTCTTTTGAGAAGTGTCACTGGCAGCAGAGCTGCGATCATGTTAAGAATGGACAATTCTCCTGCAGCACTGCACCAGCAGCAAGCCAGTCTGCGAGCCCATGATCCAAAACCAGCAGTGACTAAGTCAGGACAGCTGATTTTCCCGTGAATAGTAAGTACCCAAGAGGAAGAGAAGTAGAAGTAACTGCTCCTGCAAGACATGTGATATCACCCTGGCTGGGTACCACTGCCTAATCGTTACCCAACCGACACCGGGGACACTGCTGTTCTCAGGGCACTGCTTTATTTTTACAAGATCCCTCCTTTGCACGTACAGGCAGGTAATTCTGAAATGGCGCAAAGCACTCCGGGAGTGACAAGATGAATGAAGGAGTCTCCGTGAATCACTGCAGCATGAAGACAAGACCCAAAACATAAACAGCCCATACTTGTTAAGAAATGAAGTGTCGAAACTCTCCCAGAGCAGCAGCAGTTCTGCTGTCCAGCCACCCGCTTGGCATTTATTTGCCTGTTCCCTCCCAAAGAGAGGCCGAGAGCACTGCAGAGTAACCCCACTGTCAGACGGGAAGGTGGTACCACCGACTCCTATATTTTCAGCTCTTTTACACTGCCATTGCTACTTTGACTTCAGCAACTTCAGTATCAGCGAAGTGTTTCTGTGATGTTACCATTTAAAAGAAGAACAGGGATACAGCAACCACACTGTGTATGTCACATCAGCAGGTTCCTATTAAGCAGGTGTTTTCGCACTGAACCCTGACATACCATAACCTCCGTGACTACACGATGTGAAGCAGTGGCACACAGCAGCACACACATCATCAGGAGCATGTAAAACCAACAGTGTGAAAATCTCTCCCCCTAATTCACCTATAAAAACAAGCACCAGCACGACTGAAAGCAGAAGGTGTCTTATCCACAGGGTCAGACCCTTCTGCTCCTTCCCCGGCTGCCGCTTCCTCCAAGGCCGCAGCGACCACAGCCCCCTCGCTCACCCAGAGTCCCCCCAGCAGCGCGGGACAGGAGCCCCAGCGAAGGGACATCATCGTTGCAGACAGAGCTGCCACCTCCTCGAACTACCTGAGCTCATTCTTCCAAGAGCTGTTGCAACCAGGGGCATCCCGCAGACCTCTCCGCAAAGGCCTGTCAGCTCAAGAGCTCAGCAGCATTTACCAGCGCTGAACATCAAGTGGGACTGTTAAATCTTTAGCTAATACTGCACAGAGATACAGAAAGCTAAAGACTTACAAAAACATAGCATAATTAGGGAATGATAGAAAACAATGCTACATAAAAGTTACACAGACCAGGACCAAGTAGTGTCTATAAAGAGAAATAATTTCTTAAAACACATGTCAAATTACTAATTTTTTTAATCAGATACTCATATGCTAAATAGTTCTGTGAACCTTCAGCGTTCAGAGTAATGCAGATAACGCAGTAGTATCTGCTTTAGCTGAAGGCGAGGCAGCTTCTACAGCTTCTGCAGAACTGCCAGTTTCTCACTGCCTGTCAGAGCAGAGCTGATACACCTTCTGCTTCCATTTCATCGTACCCTTAGCGAGTGCATCACAGTGGAGACACTATATTCAGGGGCACATCTGCCTATCAAGGATCACAATTTACCTGTAGAAAAATCAATTGCCAGTAAAACTCTTCAAGTATCCTCTGGACTTCAGAAATGTAACATATATTACTCTTCTCCCTGAACTTTCCCATAAAATATTGGCTTACTCAGTATTCAGTGGCAGGAAATCAATAAAACTTGTCCTAGTTCCTCTCAATTACAGCAATAATATAACCTCATTTTCTCTTCATACACATTTAAAACTTAGGCTACAAATCTAATACATGGTATTCTGTAAATGAAGCAGATGTAATTACAGCGTGGGAGTGTAGTCTCAGGGACAATTGTACTTGGAGCATAACTCCAAAAGATAATAACAAAGATGGTCTCCAGGTCACTTTTCACCCCAAATCGTGAGGCTAACCGAGGGCTGCACCACCTCCAGCTCCATGCAGCGTGGCATTAAGATTGGTTTAACTTGCAAAGTTAAAATGACAGATAACTCACAAATCTCCTCCTGGCTGAGGAGAACCGGGACATAGCAATGACGCAGTGATCCCCACTTATTTGTAGAACTACACGCTCTCTTTGTACGGAGATGCCCAAGTTTCACGCCGAAGGCCCTGTGGAGCACCATGCAGTGCTCGCTGCTCCCTGCCCCTTCGCTGCCAACTGTCAGGTCAGGCTGATACAGCTGATAGATCAAACCTGTAAGAGTGATTACAAAATCAGCACTGCTTGAATTATTAGTTATGAAATTTGTCGCGCTATAATTTTATGCACTATAGTTTTCTAAGCTTCATGGATAGGCAGTGCTTTTCCCTCCTGGGAAAACTGTGACGAAGTCTAATGTTTTTTTTCTTGACTACTGTATGGATGTCACCAGAGTTTCATTGCATAGACCTAGATTTCAGGTCTGTATTTTTGCTTATGGCAGCCATGAGTGCAGCAGCCTGTGAAGGGATCTTGAATATCATCTGTCGCATGGTTAGTTCCCTCAGCCTCTCCCCTGAGAAAACTCTGCGCACACCATTTGTTTTCAGAACGCGCTGGTTTTTGTTCTCCAGAATAAAACTTTTGGCCTGATTTGTTATGGAAACAAAGCTCATATAACCACTGTGGGAGAACACAAACATCTGCCCACCATTGCATAATTTCTTAAATAGACCGGCATATCTCAGCCAATTCCTAGCTAGTGAGAATGTGTGCGCTCCGGCCTCCATCTCAAATAAATGGAGAAAAAAGTTTCTCCCATCCACAACCAGAACAGTTTCAGAGCCATCTTCTTTTCTAGAGGAACCAGAGCAGCTGTGCTCCCGAGTCAGGCAATATGCTGAGATGCCTGAACTCCAGAGGGATTAATCCCGGCCTCGGGGTTGTACTCATCCCCTGTGCTCACTCGAGCTGGCTCGGAATGGTGTGTTTCTTTCTTTTTTCCCCTATACGCAACTGCTATGACAGATGACACAAATCACAGCAGTGACGGGCCCACGTGAAAACACAACCCAAAAGACGTTTTTATACAAACTTGTGATGTGCAATACCAGGGGGGAAAAAAACTTTAAAGGACTAAAATGATTTTTTCAACAAGAATTATTTGAGATAGAAAGCAGGGGAAAGACAGAGGGGAGCAAGAAATTAAGCCCCCCAAAACCAGAAGCTATAATGAAATCTCTGCTAGAGCTGACTCATTTTCTTTCAGCTTCCCAGTCAGGTATACCGACAAGTCTATAAAGCTCTGCTAGTGATGGTTATTAGTTCAAAGCCTGGATCACAATTTTACCCTATAAAAAGTGGAGAGAAAATCCAGCTATTTTCCTCTATAAGATGTCAAGAGAAGCTAGCACGACCTCCTGAATTCCCCGCCGTGGCTCACAGCAGGTTAAATTGCAGGCTGGCAGCTCCGTGGCCAGTTGCGCCATCCAAAGCAGCACTACAGAGAGGTTCTGCTTAGTACATGGCAAAGGATATGGTTGTTTGCCCTGAGGTATGGTTTCAACAGAGCTGTTCGGTTTTAGGAGTGAAATACTTGTTTATTATATTGATAAATGACACATTTTTCTGACTTGATTTGTTGGGGACTAAGTGACCTGGCAATAAAACTGACTTGATATTGCCGCTTAACTCTTACTGATGTTTTTTCTGGTTCACCTTTTATTTGCATAAATAAGAAACAGAAAGAAACACCTATTCTTTAACAGAATCACATGGGATTCCCTTAGGAAGCTTGATGGCTGTTGCAGACACACATCTCCCCAGGTACCAAACCGGTAACAACTTTTGCGCCCCCACTCTTTCAGACCCCTTGCCCCACGTTCAACTATCGCAGAGCTGACAGGCCGGCAGTGTTTCCTCAGGCACAGGCTCGACGCTTTAACACACGCATTTTGTGGGGAGGAACAAGTGTGCCAACATTACATTTTACTTTTTGTAATTAACCTTTCAAAAAATATGGGACCTATAAACTATAAACCTAAATATATACCTATAAACCTAAATATATACCTGTGCCTATAAATAGGCTTTTTTTTATAAATTCAAAGCACTGTGAAGCTTTCTTATGATGGGAGGGACAAGAATAATTGTTTCTAAAAGAACAGAAAGACTGCAAGCACTCACGTATCACAGCATTGCGGCTTGGGGTTTTGTCTCACTGTTGCAAAGATTACAACAATACTCCACAGCTGCATTTCACTTTACAATACCTTAAAATAAAATAATATCAAAAAAACAAAAATAAAACTGAGGACCAGTTTTTGTTGCTTGACTTCGTAAGGAAAAACCACAGTGAATACATTAACATGACCTTTACGTAAGTGGGACTTCCACCAGGAGGGGACTTTGCCAGGGTCAAAACAAAACCTTCAGAGATTCTCAGAAACCTGATCACCACCATAAAATTCCAGTCATTGACCCTGAATACTCCAAAATTTAGGACGTTTTGGATTCAGATCCATATTATTCACTTGCATGTTTGCAGAAAAACTTTGTGGAATTAAATGCGGGATGAAGATAACAGATTAATTTCTATTAATTGTCAAGATGCATATTTTCCTGTTCTGTGAACTCAACAGTAGTGTCATATATTTTTTTTCCTATTTAATTTTATCAGATAGTTCCAAAGTCTTAAAATAAATTATAACTGTCTTTATAATTCATAGGATTTTTTCCTCATAAGGTACTTCTTTCCCTTTTGTTTACATTTTGGGAGGAAACGTCGGTAGTACAAAGAAATGGTGCTGCACAAAAAAAAACTACCCCAAAAGAGATGCTGCAAAACAACAAAAGAAATGAACACAACCAGGAGGAGAAAGCTCTGCAAGGGGGTCCCCGGTGGAAACAAGTGAATGGAGTTTTACATATACAGACTCTTACATTTTTTGATAACCAGAAATCTACTCTTTTACTGTTTCTTTCAATTTGAGTCCTCTCATCTAGCAATCCTCTTTTTGTTTTATAGCAGCATTTGGAGCAAGCTTACTGTTTTTCTTTGCTGACTGCTGGAGTGGGACTCTGGGACTTGGGGGAGGTGGGCTCTGCCAGTCCTTAACTCCCTGTGTTCAGAAGCTCACCTGGTTCAAAAATCAAACCAGGATGTGAAAAAAAAACACAAAGAGAACAAACCCCAAAGTTTGTGCATGTCTTTCCGTGACATGAGCTTTCTCCTGACCCATTTCTCTGTGTATGTGCATCACATACTTAAGGGACAGATGAGTAGTCAGCATTGTGACCTATAAAAACAGCAGAAGACAGGAAAAAAACCCTGCATTTACTTTCAGATTTATAAAAATTAGTATTTATGGATAAACCAGAATGGAAAGGACTGGGCCAGTACAGAAGTTTTGGCTGGTTATAACTCTGTCCTAGGAAAGCTTGCAAATGAGGGAGAAAAGTTTAGGAACCCATGAGCATTGCTCCCCGCCGCCAGCTCGCTGTACACAGGCAGAAGCTGTCTCACAGAGGGCTTCGGGTAGCAGGATGACTGGATGTCTTATTTTAACATTCTCCACCAATTTGCTGGATCCTTTTTGATGACACTTAACCATGTCAAGCAGTGATATACCCAGAGGAATGAAAACAGTGGACCCTTGCTCACCCCCACTTGTTTTTCTCCTTAAAAAAAACCCAAAACAAAACAGCCCCTCCCCTCCTGACCACTGACTGACGTGGAACGTATTTTCCTCTCGTCACAGGCAGTCTGACACACACCCGAACAATCACAGACTGCATATCCCTGGTGGACCAGACCCCCGTGGGCTCAGAGGTACATCTGGGAACACCTGCCAGTGAATGTATGTATGTCCCACCGTACCAAGACCCAGGAGCTGGTCTCCTCAACGGCAGCAGATTGTCCTCGCGACCAAATGACTGGTGACCCACCGGCTTTCAGTGTCTCCAGCCTAATAAATCTCCAAGTGAGAAAGAACAGCCGCCCAACAGCAGAGCGCCATGACTAGGACACAAGCAGAATGTCAGGCTCCTGTTTTCGAAGAAATCTTAAAAGGTTGAAGAGTACAAACACCCACCCTCTCCAAACAGCCTGAGCAAAAAAGAGCTGGAGAATATGGCTCACTTCAGTCTGCGCTGCAGCAAGGAGGTAGGATTTTGTCTAGTTTGGCTTGGTAACACCAGGAGAGATGGCACAGCTGCAGTAGGGTTCAGCATTAACTATGTAAGGCCTCCCACCACGTGGCCGGCTTCATCCTGTAGTTGTCCTTCTGCTGTCTCCATTGTGTTTGTTACTAAGTGGACTGGATTAAAGCCAACACGGGTGCATTGCACACTGCCGAGTGCCACTCTGACAGCTCCTTGAAGGGCTGGATCAGTTTAGCTCAACTGAAAAAGAGACAGACAGTGCATCACAGCCAGGTACCAGAGAAAATCGGAACAGGCTGGAGGTAAAGCAGGAAACTATGACCAATAAGGAACACATTTGAACAGCAGAGTAATTAAGCACTGGATCAGATGATCAAAGGAGATGGTACGTTCTCCATTTCTTGACACCTCCAAATCAAGACCGGGCGTCTTTCTAGAAGACATATTCCATCGGTTCCATCCAGCCGCCAGAGCATCATCTGGCCCATAAGCAGAAGCAGAGGATCTGAATGTCCTTCCTTGCCTTGAAATATCTGTAAAGCAGCATTATCAGCCCTCTTTGGGAAATCAACTTTCCTTAATCCCAAGGTATATACTTTTTAGGGCTTTTCTGGGTTTGGTTTGGTTTGGTTTTGCTCCCCCCAACCCCCGCTCATTCAGGGGCATACATGCATATTACAAAAGAGCAGCACTCCACAGTCGTATGAGATAAGTAAAGATTACTCTAGAGGACAAATATTGCAGAGTATTTTCCACTTTAACCTGTGCATGCAGTTTGATGGACATTTTTGCACGTATTGTAGCAAAGGCAAATAAATGGCAGGAGTATCTGCGGAAACAGCGGTGCTCAAGCACATAATGAAAAACGTGAAGGAAAGCAAGTTTTGACTGCGTACTTTTGCCTATTAGCCCTGGAGTCATATTTAGCCATGCAGAGAGAAAAAAAAAAAAAGATTTAAACCGATTGTTTACTGCTCAGACGACAGCCTATTAAAAATCACCCTCGTTGCTACAGCAGTAGTACATATTTACAGGGATTGTGGCTGATTTTGATCAGCCATACCAAGCCATGCCTCAGCCCATTTCATACTGATTAGAGTCTGGTCATATTTTAAATGTCTATGAAATTATGCAAATGGAATCTGTACCAGAAAATCAGATTGCCAGATAATTGACCATTAATCTTTGATAAAAGTTTAAAAAAATTAAAGCAATCAGAAATCAGCTTAGCATAGAGTCTCTTGGGCCTTATTTTGGTCTAGTAAGTCTGTACACTAAGCTGATTTCTGATTGCTTTAAGTTGTAAAAATTGCTTTTTAACCCACGGATATCAATGAGATTGCACCTGGTGTAAGTCGGGGCTGAATTTGATCCGCTGTGTGCCTTAATCACAGTATATTTTTGTTAAAACCCAGTATTTGTGTGGATCTGTGGATACTGATTTGTTCAAGCGCACGATAATCTCCCCCTAAGCCCGTCAGAATACAGCAGGTTAATAATGCTGTAAGTAGAATCCAATTTATTCATAAAATACCGGAGTGCTCTAACCAAACTGTTCTTTTGTGGCAAGCCCCCTCCCGCCTGGCTGCGGCAGACAAAGGCTCCTGCTGTAGCCGGTGGGAAAGGAGCAGGATAACAATAGCACGGCGTCTGTCATGCCATCCATCCGTCTGTCTGTCTGTCCATTGGGCAACCGGTTCCCTCTCCATCCACCCTTTCGCACAACCAAAGGCACTGTCATGCCCTGTCCCACAGTCCGTGGTGCCTGCTTTTGGGAACTAACTATGGCTCCATGGCTGTAACCATTATTTTGAGAAGTGCCCCACCGTTTTTGGTGGCAGCAGGAGAGCGTAATCCTGTGACAACATTTCAGCCCATTAACATTCTCTCTTAATTAGCATATATAGCACTTGCTGGGTGCTTATTGGAATTCAATGAGTGCATGCTATAGAACTTTTCGCTCCTCTGTGATCAACAAAGTAAATAAAAATCCCTTATGCTTTAGCGGGAAGTTAGATTTGCTTTGCACAGACTTAAGAAAAGCAGAGTATTTTCTGTTTACAGACTCCCTGCGCAAACTGTTACAGCCCATGAACTTTGGGAAACCCTCCACCTGCTTGTCATTCCCCCCCATCAGCATCAGGAGCCCTTGCCAGGAATCACAGCGGTATCACACCTGGTGTCACCACAGCACAGGACAGAGATGATCTTACAGCCAAGGGCACTACAGTCCGGGTAAGAAAAGGAGGACAGAACGGCAGAGACAGACATCAGCCGTCATGAAGAAAGAATTAAACCATACTGGCCAAAACAACAGAACCACCCAAAGCACCACAAAGGAATTCAAGTCGGAGGGGACACCCAGGTTACCTCTGATTAAATTAGCAAGAGGGTGGTTTATTATGGAACTTTGATTTTTCATTAAGATGGATTTTAGGATATTAACTAAATGCATATGTGCAATCCTGTGCTGCTCATTTGTATGCAGAGCCACAGAGCTGTTCACGAGCCAGGGGCACATCCCGCGCTCATGCCCCCGCGCCCTCCTCCCTTTTCTCACCAGGGCTGGTGGCAGCTGGGAACGGCCGCATGACAGAGAGGGTCATTGCTCACTTCTTCAGGCCATTTCTTTTTGCCAAGCCCCAAGATAACTCCTCTTTCTAGAGCTCCCCTCTGCAATCCTGCTCATAAACACAATTTCAAAGCTGGCAGGTGCCACAGCTGTCCGTGTCCCCCCATCCTCAAAGGGCAGGTACCCGATCTGCGCGAGTCATCCTTCCAAAAACACGCGCAGACTGCTGTGTGTGGCCCTTCTGTGATGCCTGGGGAGGGCAAAAGCAACCAACCTGTAATGTAGGCTTCAGATTCATCCAAAATTAAAAGCTTTTGAAAAAATTACTGGTTAAGATAATTAATAAATTGAACAGAGTACTGAGAAGGAGGCCCATCATTCAATGTGCTCTGGGATTCCTAGAAAATAAACCACCCAGCATGCTTTAATCCAAGTAAGCGCTCGTGGGTGCTGCAGTAAAAACATAAACCCAAAATCTATGTCCTGCATTACACAGGTGGCCAATCTAGATGTTCATAACATTTTCTCCCAGGATAATAAAATCACTTTGCTGATGTGATAATTTTTTGGCAAAAAACAGAAGTCCAATCACTTTCGGCTCCCAGCAATGTTGCAGTAATGAAGTTTGCCACAAGCTGGTAGGGATCCAAATGTTATAATACTGTTGCTACAGCTGTACCCAACGACACTATTGCACCTAATCAACACGGGTAAACGCAGTAGCCAGAGAGCAGCAAAAACTCCATGAAGTTATATTTGGGACAAGCCATCCAAAATTTCTCTTGGGTTAAGATACACTTGTGTAAATAATTTGAGCTACTGTACATCAGCAACAGTTTTGAGAAACTCGTTTTTTTGTGTGCTTGAAAGTAAAAAGAGAAAAGGGGCCCAATTTATTGTTATAAAAAAGCAGCTCAGTGACTCCTGGGGTACCAGGTACTTTCAAGCAAATCCTGCAGCGAGGGGGGAGCGGCTGCTGGGAATGGTGTCTAGAGAGACACAGCACATGATGGGCCCCAGCGCTGATCCCGAAGGAAAGCCCCAGGGCAGGAATTACACCCCTGCCATTGACCAAATGCGGGAGATGGACAAAAGTTATGTGGAAACACAAAGGAGCCCTGATCACTCCAGCGATGAGTACTGCAGTAGTGACCAGTACGGCGCCACGCAACTCTGTTAGTGGGTGCCACGGAATGGGTCAACAAATGCACGGGTATCAAGAATGAGCTGAAAATGTCAAAAGGTTAATTGGAGATCATGGCTGATTTCCAGAAATGCTACAAAATACTGACACTGAAGGATAAGTCTGCAACTCCAAAGTAAAGCAGTCCTTATCACCTAGGAGTTGTTATTAGATTCCTGCCTATGTTTAAAACAATTTTTAAAAGAATTGTACCATTACAGGCATTTTCCGGCAGCATTTTCTCATGTGCACAACAAAGACTAACAGGGAACACTGTCAAATTCTCCTGTGACCTCAATGCATTACGGCAGCAACTGATTTCAAACCACTTTCTCCATTCTCATCAATATGACAATCGTAGCCCACTTCTGCTGAATTTCTCCTTTCACCTTCCTTCATAAAATTGTCTGCTCCATTTTATAGCTTTTGGTCTATGCACATAATAGGAGGTGACTGTCTTGCTGATGATTTTCCAGTGCTTAGGTGACTAAAAGGCAATATAAACTAGTGCAAAATGAGATGATCCAGTGAGAAAGAAGGCAATTCAAAACTGAGGTAGGAGATGGAGAATGTCCATCTAGTTCAGCGCAACTCACCAACAGCAGAACATCATTTTCAGTAGCGGCAACACCTTTGGCGCGCTTTAACCTGCTAGACTAGAGGTAATACATTCGGGCAGGAGTAACCTGTGGTATCTTGTTTTATTTTTGCAGAAAAGCTTCTTTGTTTCATAAAAATTCAGAGGGACAAATCACCATCATCCTCTGGCATGTAGTAAGGATCTAATGAATAGTTTCTGCTATTTCTTGAAAACCGAAGTGATGAGAATGCATGAGCCTCCATGCACAGAGCATAAAAATCCATCTCCAAATGTTCAGATATGGCAAAAATAACTCTTGATGTGGATGGAAACATTACCACAGCTGCAGAGTAAAGGCTGTTTCTCCTCAGGCATCTTTGTCCGGTTCCAGGGCTGGGCTTCAGCTGGGTGGATGCAGCGACTTGCATATGCTGGCCTCCATGAACAGCAATTCTCTTCCGAGTCCTCTAATTGAGCAATTCACGATCCTGCTCTTCCAGACATTTTATCAGGGCAAAAAAGCCTCATCTAAAACTACTCCCTACTGATAAAGGGCTATAGGACCGCTGCAGTGAGGCTTAAGACACTTTGAAACGTGCTTGAAGATTGTCAGGGAAGCATTCCTAGATTAGCAATGCTATTTGATCTGAATATTTCAAACTTTGAAATTTTTCACATGAACTTTACTTCTTGCTTGATTGTTTGCATGAGTATGCTTGCTCATCCCTTGCCTTTGCCAGTAACCCTGAGGCATGTGGGACGGGAATTTCTCCCCACCTGCTACAGCAAGACCGTAGAAGTAGCAGAGCATTGGCAGAAAGCTTTGTTAGAGGAGGGGGAAAACACAAGACTATAAAGTAAAATTTTACATTCATAAGAAAAGGTTCTCTGGATTTACATAAATCTACTTGGCAGTGAATATGTTAACAGTTGACCGTAACTGTTCAGAGGGAAACAAGCTGCTTGGATGCTGGCAGCAAAAATACTGCTTTATGCAATTCCTAACGTGCCAAGCTCCTCCACCCTCTCTCAGAGCAGCATTTAGACAAATGCCAACATTTTAAAATTAAGTGGCCCCATCATTATTAATTCATTTGGTATTCATTGTAACAACATTAATCATAGTAAACTGCAGCAGCCTTATTACACATGTAATGTGTACTTTCCTAGATTTTCCCTGTAAAATCTCTGACATTGCTAACAATGTAAAGACAATGAGACGTTACAACCAAGCAAAAGAATAATAAACACACAACTTAATAAATCATTATTCTGCCCACAAGTATGTTAAAAAATAAACTCGTTTCAAAACTAGAGGAAAAAACAACATGCACTAAGTGACATCAGTGAGTTTGAGGCTTTTGGTTGCAACAAAGAAACAGAACAGCATGCTAATATGACATTTACAAATAATACCTAACCGCAGCCTAATTAACTTATTGTGTGCTTACTAAACTAGCATACATATTATATTAGAAGAAAAACACTTATTTGTTCTGTTGCTAAGAAACTTCAGACATTTGCATATTTAACAAATTGTTAGAGTGTTTTTAACCAGAACCCATCACTATTTATAAAAGACAAATTTAAAACGTGAGATCAAAGACACAACATTAATTTTTCTTTTGTCAACTGTCTTTGTTCAATGGCTCAAAGAAGCAGTTTTATAGCCAGCTGATACATAATGAAACATCTGGTATTATTCTAAATTACAGTGGAACCCACTAATAGTCAAGGGCTTTTCTTTATTTCGCATACACCAGCCAATGCACTACAGGGACCAATCCAGCAGCACTTGAAGAACACGCCTTTGAAATCACTGCAAGGTTTTTCTGAATAAGGAGTTCAAGATCCACCTCTAGAACAGGAATACCACTAACTTTTTTTCCTTTAAAGGCTCCAGATGTCAGCCGATTTTACTTGGTCTCCTAAGTTGTGCAAGAGCAGAGAATGAAAGCACAGTATTAGGGCGCGAGGCAGTGATTAAAGCCCGAGGGTTCTCCGCTATCTGGGAGACAACAGTGGAAGCCAGCGCCCTGACACTGCTGCTCACTGCGCCCGTGGGTCCCGTCTGCCGCATGGCAACCCATGGCTCCTTGGACATTAATCCAGAGCAGCACTGGGTCACTATTTTACACACCATGAGCAAGGCCGTTTGCCAGCTCACCAGGGATGAGCATAAGGACTGGCAGAGCGTGAATCCCCTTCTCCCATCCCATTTACACTAGACACTAACACAGCGGGAGGCCTGGGCCAGTACGCTCTGCGCGTGCGATATCTCAGGCATGTCCACACGCTGCTGAGCGGGCTGCGCCAGTGTGGACAGATCCAAAAATGCTCTTGGGGTGTCTCTACCCTGCTCTGCCACCTCCAGCATAGACATATTCTAGGAGGAGCAAGACGAAAAAGGAAAGCAAAGAGACACTGGAAGGAAACCTGAAAACTCGAGGAGCTGTAACAAAACCAAGGTAATCTTAAATTTGCTATCTCTGGGCTACTTAAAGGACCTAAAGTGGAAAGGAATCACAGAATCACAGAATCACTAGG
>NW_010510609.1:0-3177 GCF_000687285.1 Phaethon lepturus
TCATGTAAGACAAACTGAGTTTAGGCTATATGTTCAGTGTTAAGGCTGAGATACTATCACCACATCTCTTGTTAGGCAACAGGAAACCTCAATGCAGATATACATGTAACTAGCAATAAAAAAATAGAATTATAAAATCAGTATATGCTGATGCTGTGTGAGGCACCTGACACAGTTCTGACTTAATTTGTGAATATTTAACTGGCTTTGTTTCATTTTTGAAGAGCATCACAGAGAAACAGTTGCAATCTTCTGGACTAAACCTCCCACATATTCAACACAAAAACTCAGTGGTTTCTAATTGAGTCATGAATGCTTCTGGAATAATGACAATATTAATTTGGGCAGAAAAGAGTTTATATCACATACATTTATACAGAATAGTCTAAGTTATACTCAAATGTTAAGTTTTGTATATCATACTTTGCTCTTCAATTGACGGACTTCTCTTGTATATAAAGAGAAAGAAAAGAATCCAGCTTCTATTGAAAGAATTTGTATATGCAAGGCTAATAAGTTTAAAAAAGATAGTGAATATAAAATTACCATCAAAGATAAACCATAATCTTTAAAGTTGCAGCTGATTTCAAACATTCCTTTTCATAGATTCCTGGTACAGCAATTTTTTAGAAGTTTGAACACCCCAAATCTCCTCTATATATAGGGAAGTTTGTAACAGGTTCAATTGGAGACATCAAAAACATTTTAAATAGACATCACAAAATGCATCTGTAGTTTAAAGGTCAAATTTTTAGGAGATTAAGAGATGTATTGTACATGGACTATAAATACAGCACAGCTGACTTTTAATTCACAGAGATGGCCAATGCCATCCTATTTTGTAGATACCCTTGTTCTTTTGTTCCAAGAAAAGTTTGCACCATAAGACTTGGATTTAGGTTTTGGAATTTTCTTCTCTTCAACATCATAGCTCCAGCCTGGTGGTTACAGGGGAAATGGTGGGGGGTGGGAGGAGACAAGAAACAAAGAGAATTCTAAATATTCTCAGCATACAATATAGAGCAAATGCAACTTAAACCTTTTAACTTTAATGTCTTTTTCTCCAGATAGGCATTCACTAGTTGATTCCTTTGTAGCTGGCAGCAGAGAATACTGAAATGCCATAGATGTGACATGTACCCATGCTCACAATTGAGAGACTTCACCATACTGCATACCTCCACTTTCATTACTCCTCCAAAAAACTTGGCAGTCATCAGTGAAAAGCTCAACAGGGAACACTGACCATTGCTGTATGCAGTCCTGCAAGTTCATGGCTCCACAACTCCATAGCATCACAGAAGCACTAAGGCTCTGTCTATGCTGGGATAGGAAATGAAAAAGTTGGGAAAGAAATAAAGATAAGGTAACATGGAAAAAAATAGTATATAGAATATCAATCCAAGAAGGTTAGGAGAGAATGGAGACCTTGGAAAGCTAGAGGAAAAAAAAGAAGGGTGCGAGGACCAAAGAAGGAAGAGAAAAAAAACCCCAACCTTCAGCGTTGGAAAGGTGTTTAATACTTAACATTTTTATAAGAACATTAAAAAATTAGGAGTAAAAGAGAAAGGAATGAAGTGATAGTAGACAAGTAAATTATGTGACAGTTAAGCAAGAGAAATGCTAAAAAATGTCAGAAAAGAGGAGGTGGAGACATTAGGTTTATGTAAATCAAAATGCAAATTGGTTGCAGCCTCCAGGTGCCTGGAAAGTTGCCAGGGCAGCACTCAATATTCCAAAGTTTGGTCTCTTTAGCTGCAACATTTCACTCAAAGTTGAGATACTTGAGTTGAAGCTAGAAGTGGGTAAGTTTGCAGTTTTAACTGATACTAATAAGATAATACATTTCTTCCTTAGTTTTGAAACAAAAACTTGATAAATCCTAAAAGGTTTAACATATATCTGTATTTTTACATTTAAGATATTCACAAAAAACACTCAAGATACATCTACACATCAAAACATATTTCATGAGATACACAAGTTGTCATGTCACTGTGCCTCAATTTTGTGTATTAACAAATGTTACACAAACATTTTCTTCATGTTTATTAGGCTGAACCAATGTTAATTTCCAAGTTAACTGTTCTCCATAAGAAATAATGGAATAGAGGTTTTAAAAATATATTATTTCCATCTTTTCCATTCTTTTCCTGTTTAAAAATATAAGCTTGAGTAAACAGCCAGAACTAGATCCAGAGACAGAATTTGGTATTGCAACATCCAGCATTATAACACCTAACTTTGAGGCACTTGGCTGCTGGAATGAAATCTACAGCCCAAATTTATTGCTTCATCTTTTTATACACTAGAGAGGAGCCTAATGCCTCCAAAAGAGATTTGCAACTGTCAGCACAATGACTTGGGCTGCCATAGATATCCAAAATCCACAAAGTTAGTTACATCTAACTTTCGATTGCAAGAGGCAGCCGTATGTGATAAGGTTTCACATAGGAACAGTCTCCTTGAGTTAGGCACCTTCAGTTGTTCATGAAAGAGAGCAGAGGTCACTTTTATAAAAATACCACGGTGGTGGGGGAAGTTATTCTTGCCCAGAACCCTGCCATACAAGCCAAGTGGATAGAAAGCAGATTTTATCGCCTCTGGAAGAACACTCTCATCACCTGACTAAAGGTTATTATGGCATAGAAAAACTCTGCATCCTTGTTACTAAAGCTGTATGTTTTTAAATAACTGCCCCAGTGATGTTGGACAGGACAAAAAAGAATTTAGGTCCACAGGCTAAACTTTTCATTTCATCCAATTACAAGTGTTTCCTCCTTGTTTTGACTTCAGACCATCCTCAGCTGTCATATTTTGGACAGAGATCTCTCCTGTTACTGTATTCAGTGCTGTTATTCCTACATTAGAAAACTCATCAGAAGGGACAGGCAGAAAGATAGCTTGCCTCAGGTTCCTGAAGTTCTTAGAACTGGTAGGTTTCCCAATTGTATCAAAATAGGTGCAATATCTAGGATTTGCAGAAACTTAAGCTGTGTTTCTTAAAGAATTTTGTTATGGAAAACTTGGGTGGTTCATACAGGAAGGATAGAGAGGTGAATATTGTATTTCTAGCCTTAAGACATGTTTCAATAATACCTCATTAGAAGCCAAGTTCCACTGTAAATGTGTGCCTAAGTTTCTCATTTCTTTCTAAAAGCAGAACTAAATATTGTA
>NW_010510610.1:0-1065 GCF_000687285.1 Phaethon lepturus
GCCTCTGCCCATTGATCCAGCCTGTCCAGAGGACATTTTCTACCAGCACGGAGGGTTCCAGCACGACAGCAAGGAGAGTGGATACCATCACCCCCGCTGTCCTCTGCCAAAATACAGAAACGATGGTTTCCTTGCAGCCGGAGCCGCTGCATCCTCCCCGACACCTCTCCAGCCCAAGCCTGCTGCCTCAGTACGTATTAAGATGAATTATGTAGGTCACCGTGTAAAAACAAACGGTGTGTAGATGCATGCAAATATTCAAAAGCAGAACTCAAAGAAAATCTACATCGCAGCCAGAAGATGAAGGAGGGAGTGCAGAAAATGTCAGCTGCCTTATAATGCCACCCCGAAGGACCTTAAGGGGGTCTGGCAGATCTCGTTAGTGCCTCAAAGTGCGCTGAGATCCTCCCATATGCAGAGCAAAATTAGTTACCAGGATCTTTCCTCTGGCAGAGTAATTGGTAGGGGTCTGTTTCACCCGGGAGGAGTGATGCACTGGGTAAAAACATCACCTTTTTTTGAGATTTGCTTTCCAGGTGAACTTCAGCAAATGGAAATCATAGAATCATAGACTCCTTGAGGTTGGAAAAGACCTTTAGGATCATCAAGTCCAACCGCTAACCCAGCACCGCCAAGTTCCCCACTAAACCATGTCCACACGCGCCACATCTGCGCGTCTTTTCTGTACCTCCAGGGGTGGTGACTCCACCGCGCCCCTGGACAGCCCGTTCCGATGCCTGACGACCCTTTCAGTGAAGAATTTTTTTCCTAATACCAATCTAAACCTCCCCTGGTACAACTTGAGGCCATTTCAGTGTGTGGAAAAATAATCTGACTCTTGTTTCCCCCCGGCCAGGGGAGCAGACCCCACCCCAGCCCCTTCCCAGCCCCGGAGAACGGACCCTTCGTAGGCGCGAGGGCTTTAGAGGCAGCCCAGGGGCCATCCCTCTCCCTCCTTAGCCAGAAAATAACGACAAGCCCCGTTCCCTTACATTTTGGCGGGGTCTTGCCGCTGCCCGGCGAGGCCGCGGCGCCTCGAGCTGCGGCTGGAGGGAAGAGCTGGCC
>NW_010510611.1:0-4116 GCF_000687285.1 Phaethon lepturus
AAACCATGATTTTTCTCACTTTTACTCTTCTACTATTCTTTGGATTTGGTCACAAATCCAAAACATAGCACTACACAAGCCACTATGAAGAAAAATAACTCTATCCCAGTCAAAACCAGCACAATCTCCACTCCTTATTCCATACCACTTACGTCATGCTCAGGTCCCACACTATCCAATAAGCCCTCATTAACTACCACGTCCCTTCCCATCCTTTGATATGGTCCAAAAACAGTACACATACCCTGACATATTAATACATTTTCATACAATACCTTGACCAAAGAATGTCAAGGAAGAAGAGGCTTGTTTAAAAGGACTGATACAGCCCTGAACCTACATCAGTTTATTTTATGCAACTTTCTGTGTTAATACCCATTTTGAAATAAAACATCATCAATGTTGAAAATATTTGCTGTGTTTTTTGTTTTGTTTTTTTAATAAAAGCACTGTCATGCCAATTTACTATTCAAAGGAACTACACTGATTTTAATGTCAATCCTTTATTATTTGAATGCAAGCTTCAAGTCCAGAAGATAGTTTATGTCCTCTACAGAAAGGGAAAAGGTAGCTTTAGCCAGTTTCATTTAAATTACAATATTGTTCCACCTAATGATTTTTTTAACTTGTTGGTTTTTAATTGCATAAATGATCATAAATTATTGTTGCTATTCATCATAAAAGCATAAGAATCGTGCTGTGTATTTCCCTCAGAAGAGTGAGTTGCTCTGTGTTATCAACAGTGGACTTTGGCTTGTAGTTATATCCATGATCAACTGAGAGAAAATTTAAAAACTCTGTCCTGCAGATGAGCACCTTCAATCAAGAAGCAAGGGTCCCATCTTAAAGCCATGCTTTGTCCTATACCTCCCACCATAAACCACATTTTGTATGGAGTTAGTCATCAGGACTGAACTGGCAGAACACACGTATGTTTGTAACAAAGACCAGTCAGATGAGCACCAGCAGCAAAACAGATCTGCACAGTGACTGATTGGAACAATAGCAACACAAAGCTCCCAGACACAAAACTAATACAGAAACAAAACGGGAAGCACATCAGTGCTTGTGCTGGCAGAAATATTAATTTTTCAAAATTAGTCAATGCAAAGACAAAAAAAATTTTTTGCTCTTCTTTATTTTTTACAAGTTTAGTTTATATTTCATCATAATGTAAATTTTGCACAAACTTCACTTCTAAACTTTGCAATAAATTCTTATTGGTAGGCACCAAGAAATACAGAAATATATGTATCACAGAATCACAGAAAGGTATATAGAGTCACAGAAGGGACCTCTGAAGATCATCTGGTCCAACCCCCCTGCCAAGGCAGGATCACCTAGGGCAGGTTGCACAGGAACACGTCCAGTCGGGTTTTGAAGGTCTCCAGAGAAGGAGACTCCACAACCTCTCTGGGCAGCCTTTTCCAGCGCTCTGCCACCCTCACAGTAAAGACGTTTTTCCTCATGTTGAGGTGGAACTTCCTGTGCTGCAGTTTATGCCCATTGCCCCTCGTCCTATCACTGGGCACTACTGAAAAGAGACTGGCTCCATCCTCCTGACAGCCACCCTTCAGATATTCAGACACATTGATAAGGTCCCCTCTCAGTCTTTTCTTCTCCAGACTAAACAGCCCCAGGTCTCTCAGCCTTTCCTCATATGAGAAATGTTCCCTTAATCATCCTCGTAGCCCTCCGTTGGACTCTCTCCAAAAGTTCCCTGTCTCTCTTGAACTATTGCAGGTGCTCTGGAGCTTCACCCTGTTGAGGCCTCACCAGCGCAGAGTAGAGATAACCTCTCTCGACCTGCTGGTCACACTCTTCTTAATGCACCCCAGGATACCATTGGCCCTCCGGGCCACCAGGGCACATTGCTGTCCCATGGATAACACTGTCTACCTTATTGTATTATTGTCTTATTGTCTAACTATTGTCTAACCATATGCTGATTTTGAAGTATCGTGTAACCACCTGAAAACTGTCCTAAACTGCGTTCATCCTTTTTTTGTGTTGTGATAAAATGGCATTAATATGTATCCGTTTTCTACTCAAAATTGAATTTTACAAGTAGGTTTCCTGAGCGTCATGTTAAGTAGAATCAGAAAACGTGTATATCTAGAATGTGTGTCAGGAAGTAATTTTAACTAAAAATAAGACTGAAATGTTATTTAGCCTATTACTAAGAATTTCAGATCCTGCTTATGCCTGATTCATTTTCAGTAATAATTGTTAAATATAAAGTTGAGATTCCTATATAACTCTTAGAATAAAATCCTAACCAGTTTCAATAAATACTACTAAAACCAGAATACATGAGCACAATAAACAACTTGCCTTTCTAAATAAAAAAATAAAAAAAACATTAAAAAGACCCATGTGGCTGGTACAGATTTCTTTGGGGTTTTTTTGAGACAGGTGATAGGGAGACTGAAAACACACCATCTAATGCCTCCTGATACACATCCTTTTCCCCCTTTCTACACAACCTTTCTAATATCAAGTCAGAATTTCCCGTGTTCCAACTTGTGTCCATTGCCTCTTGTCCTTTCACTGTGCACCTCCCATAAGAGTCTGGCTCCATCTTCTCTACACCCTCCCATTAGGTAGTTGAAAGGCAGCAATAAGGTCTCTCCATGCCTTCTCTTTCCTAGGCCCAACCAACCCAGTTCTCTCAGCCTCTCCTCATGTTATATGCTCCATTCCCAGACTTGCTCCAATCTCTCTTTCTGTCTGTTGTGTACTGGGAGCCCAAAACTGGACACAGGACTCCAGATGCAATTTCATCAGCATGGAAGAGAGGGGAAGGATCACTTCCCTGGGCCTACTGGTTACCCTCTTTCTAATGCAGCCAAGGATGCTGTTGGCTGCCTTTGTCTCAAGGGTATGTTTTTCTGGCTTGCGTACAACTTGTTGCCCACCAGCACCCCCAGAACCTTCCTTTTCTGCAAGGCTGCTTTCTATCCAGTTGGCTCCCAGCCTGTACTGGTGCATGGGGTTATTCCAGCCCAGATGCAGGACATTCTTGTGCAACCCCAGCCTACTCGCTGGCAGGCCAGAGCACGGAAAGATGAAAAGTCCTTGACTGCTTAGCAACAACTAAAAACATCAGTATGTTATCAACATTTTTTTCATCCCAATTCCAAAACATAGTCTCATACTAGCTTCTATGAAGAAAATTAACTCTATCCCGGCTGAAACCAGGACAGTATGCACCCCTTATTCTATACCATTTACGTCATGCCCAGGTCCTATACTTTTCAATACATTCCAATTATTCATTTTTACTCTTCCTGTCTTTTAATATATATACACAGATATCACTTATCCACCATCCCCCTTCCCATCCTTTGATACAATACACAGATATCATTCCCTTAGTCTATGGACCACCCCTGTAAAATGTCTGTAAAATGTCCACAAATGTCTGTGAAATGTCCACTGAGTTCATTTAGTCCATGACGTTGGGCTCCATCTGACATAACAGTCTTTTAGGGAAGGTGAAATGGTGTGTGGTGTCGGACTGCTGTATGCAGAGGCTAGCCTTGGTTCTATCACCGCTGCTCTTTGTTTAGCTTCATTAATCTGGGTGATTCTTACCATAATAATGTCATTATGGCATACAGTGACCACAGTAGTGATGACATACAGTATTATATAACAATTAACATAGTATAATTCAGACCATTGGCTACTCTCCCCCAAAATCAAATCTCCTTGAGGTACACATGCAGGCCCGAGGGCTCCTGCATGAACTATTTCCTGTTTAATTTGTTCGAAGGCTTGTCATTGCTCAGGGCCCCATTTATAATCATTCTTCTTCCAGGTCACCTGATAGAGAGGGCTTTACAATCAGACTGTCATTTGGAATATGCATTTTCCAAAAACCCACAACGCCGAAGAAAGCTTACGTTTCTCTTTTGCTAGTTGGTAGAGACATAGCTGTTATTTTCTTGGTCACATCCATCGGGATCTGACGACGTCCATCTTGCCATTTTACAACTAAAAACTGGATCTCCTGTGCAGGTCCTTTGACCTTATTTTGTTTTATGGCAAAACCAGCTTTCAGAAGGATTTGGATTATTCCATTTCTCAAAAACATCTTCTGCTGTGTTGCCC
>NW_010510612.1:0-209 GCF_000687285.1 Phaethon lepturus
TGTGGCCCAAGGAAGCGATTGATGTGACAGATTCAAAGATGTTCGTTTTATTACTCTCTTAATATGGTTTGAATCGTTTTTTAAAAGAAAAGTTTATGTAGCAAGCACGCGGTGCAGAACTGGAAGTGATGGTTAGTACCTTCGAGAATGGAAATGACGATACATGACCACCAGCTGTCTGAGGGTCTGGCGTCATGGAGGGGCTGCTA
>NW_010510612.1:477-704 GCF_000687285.1 Phaethon lepturus
CCAATTAAGGAATAGGCAAATAAACAGCAGTGCGCTCATAAATAGGTTTTGGTTTGGTTTTTTTCCTGGGCGTTTGCTACTATTTATGCCAGCGCGTTGCGCCATGGTAGCATCTGTTTATACGGGGGGGCTATCGAAGACGTAAACACTTTCAAACCGAGCCGGGGCTAAAGCGAACACTCAACGCTTTCTTCTTATCTCGGCACCCCACGCAGGGGGCCCGGCTC
>NW_010510613.1:0-223 GCF_000687285.1 Phaethon lepturus
CCTGCGGCAGGACTTCAACATGATGGAGCAGAAGAAGCGGGTCACCATGATCCTCCAGAGCCCGGTGAGCGGCGGCGCCGCGCGGGGCCCCCAGCTCCCCTGTCCCCAGCCCCCAGCACTCCTGTCCCCAAGCAAGTGCCACCACATGTTGGTGGCATGTCCCCGCCTGGCTGGTGGTACCGTCACTGTGCCACCAAGCTGGCGGGGCTCGTGCCCACACCTG
>NW_010510613.1:659-930 GCF_000687285.1 Phaethon lepturus
CCACCCTGCTGGTGCCCCCACCCCAGTGCCACCGGAGGGTCCCTGTGCAGTCACCGCGTCCCCTCCCCGGGGAGGTGACGCCGGCGGGGCCGGGGTGCCGCAGTCTTTCAGGGAGGAGCTGGAGAGCCTCATCCAGGAGCAGATGAAGAAGGGGAACAACTCGTCCCACGTCTGGGCCCTGCGGCAGATCGCCGACTTCATGGCCACCACGTCCCCCGCCATCTTCCCCACCTCCCCCATGGGTACGGCCACGCCCGCCGCGGGGCTTTTC
>NW_010510614.1:0-307 GCF_000687285.1 Phaethon lepturus
CCTTCGCTCCGCCGCCGCCTTTGGCGAGGTGTGCCGCTTGGCAGCGCGCGGCTGTTCGGAGTGGCCCAGCAAAGAGGTTACCGGCCTCGGGAGCCCGGGAGGAAAACGGGAAAGTTCCTGCGCGTTATCTGCAGTCCCCGGTGCTCTTCCTGCCCCCCCAGCGGACACCCGTGCTAAACCGGAGAAACCGTAGGCTGTGTCCAAAAACGTTTTTCCTGGTGGTGTGGTGCTATTAGCTACTGTTTCCTGGCAGTTGAACAGAGGCTTAGGGCAGACTGCTGGCAGCGGCCCCCCCCTTTTCCCACCC
>NW_010510614.1:338-23331 GCF_000687285.1 Phaethon lepturus
TCCTGCCGTAAGCCCTGCCGCCAGCAGCAGCCTCGCCGCGAGCGAGGCGGCCTGTCTCACCAGGGGAAGGCTTTGGAGGTGTTCTCTGGCGCGTCGGGAGAATCCAGCTTTCAGGCGTGTTTTGGTTGTTTTACCAGCATCGTTTCTGTGAACTCCACGTATTTCTTCCCTCTCCCTCGGTCTTGAAAGAGGCCTTTTCTGTCCATGTTCCTTCCCGTAACCCTGATAGAAAGCTGAAGCTGGTACACCCGAGTTCTGCTGGTCAGGTATTTCGTATGGCTTTGTGGCATGCTCAGTCCAGAAAATCAGTGCAGAAAACCGTGACTGTCTGTGTTAGGCCAATGGGGCAAATCAGTTTTTTTTTTTTCAATTCGATCTTGGCAGGAAGAGATGTGTTTGTACCTAGAAAAGTGCTTCTAAATCCTATCTTTGCCGGAGTTGTTCCAGAAATCCGCTGCAGCATGCATGTGTGTACATCCATAGATTTTCTGTCTGTGTTAAATGCACGTCCTTTTTGATTAAGGAAACCAAGCTGACGTTGAAGTCCCTCATTTGGAATACGAGCTGAGGGTGATATGATTTGGCTCGAGTTTGACATTAAGGAGTAGAAGGGGGAGGGCGCTTGGCTCTTGCCCTGCCAGTCTGGGCAGCAGTGGAGCGGGGAGGGGGTGTTGATCTTGATGCAGCCACCGATTCTAGGTGATATTTCTGCTAGTACAAACAACAAAGGAACACTTAGACGCTGCTGGATCGCAAGGTGGTCACTGCGGAAGCCTGACATACGCAAGTGTAGCAGAGGGACATCATCATCTTGAGGGCAAGACGACCTTTCGGAGAGAGCACGTTAGTGTTGCCACATGTAGGCTGAGGGAGCAACTGAATAAGTGGATCCTGCCGAGGTCTGTGGAGAGGTGCCATCTTATAAATGGAAAATGGGTAAAACTGTCGTTTTCTTACTGTCTAGTTAAGGTGGCTCTTGCCAGGTCTTTTTTTGGTTGCCTTAAAGACACCTTTTTTTATTGTATAGTCTCACCTTGTTGCACCTTTTTCCTGTTGTGGGGGTCTGGGGCCAGCATGCAGTCTGCCACTAGGCAGATTGTCATCCTAAAATAAAGGCTGTAACTGCAGTTAATTTGGCCATGTGAACTGTTCCTTTGAAAGTCCGAATGTGCCGCTGTTCTTTAAGGAGCTTCCCTTCTGTGGACTAGTCCCTTCCAGGAGGACAGTGGGGACAAGTGTGTTGTTGAATTGTTCTGTAACTTACATATTTATTCTATTTTATTTTTCCTAGTAGTGTATGTCGCTTGCGCTGGCAGCCAGGAGTTTAAATGCTTATAAAAGTTTCAAGGTTCTTCCTACTGTTACTTTTGACCTGTGCATGACAGCGCTGAGTGTGTTAGCGTATCCTTTGGTAATGACTCAGTTCTTACAGTGGCCAATAATAAAGATTATGCAGAGGAACGATTTTCTTTCTGTGACCCTTGGTACTCTTCTTGCACTGTCTGTTACGGAGGTGATCACAGAAAATGGAAATTTAAGAGAGTATAAGTAATAAAGCCCTTTGCCCAAATGGAAAAGTACGGAAAGTACCTTTTCTCCTTGAAGTTCAGAAGCTAGTGGACATAGTTACCCACACGGCCTGCTCAGTTTGGAAGAATTCAAGAATTTGGGACTTGTAGACACAGTCAGAAATCATTCTAGAAGTAAAGTAGTTCAATCTGCAAGGGTAATTTTACCGCTATAAATGCAATCCTTGGGAAAGGTGTTACGTCCTAGCTGTCTGCCTGCTCTTTTTAAATCTTTTTAATACTTTGAAAAACAAGTTATATGCTGTATAATGCTTCTATTCTTATTCAGTCTTAATAACTTGAAACTGGAAAATACTATGCTTTAATTACGTTGTGGGAACCTGCTCAGTCAGTACCTTGACAGCTCTTTTTGTCGTTGGGAAACATCAAGAAAAGGAAACGGGAAGAAGCTTTATGAAACAGGTTGGCGGTCTCTGTATCTTTTATCCCTGAACTAATTTCAAAACATCTATTACCCCCAGCAGGGAGTTGGGACCGCCAGGCCTGCCTGGCAAGCCGCTGTTCTAGGCAAACATGTTCACTGTTGTTTCCAGTACCTTTGATTGTTTCTTGCCCTGTCTGCTTACAGCATTAGCTTTCTGAATACAAACAAAGGACCTCTTTATGGCTGAGTTCTTGACTTTTGTTTTTTGTGTGGTGTGAAGCGTAGTAAATCTGATAATTTTTACTGAGCTAGCATGGAAAAGCCACCGATTTTGTTTGGGGTTTTTTTTAAATATCCCCACACAGAGCTTTCTATAACATCTCTGTGGCTCTGTTTCTGTAACCTGCAGAATGTGAATGCTGATGTGTCTTACAAATTTTTGCTACTGGGACTTTGCTCTGTGTGGAAAAAGGTGAATCCAGTAGAAGCAGGGGTTTTGTTACCTGTGAACCGTAACTGTGACGGGTGCCTAAAGATACTTGAAGCGGGAAGAGGAGGAGATGGGTGCCTTTCTGTGGGGGAGTAAAAAAGCTCAGTGAAATAGTAAATTGATTAATCTCCACTAAATAAAATAATAAATAAATGATAAATGTAGAGGTGTGCAGTAACTTTTTTGAAGAGAAGAGGAATCCTTTCTCGCCCTCCTGGTAGCCAGCGAAAGGCAGCAGAAGGTGGTGGTGTTCTGAGTGTTTTCATGCCAGCTCAGCCTGGTCTTGGATCACCAGTTTGGGACCATCAACTTAGACACCGTGTATGATTCTCTCCAAAAATTTCTGTGTCGCCCCTGATTTCTGTATATATTTCATAGCTTGTATTTAACCAAAGCCTGTCTTCCAGGAAGGCATCCAGTCTTGATCTGAAGATGTTGGGAGGTGCCAGATAAATCTTTGCTACCACATTACATTGTGACTCTATGGGCTAATTGTTTTTGCTAAGCCTTACTTTAATTTGAATTTAATTAGCTTTAATGTCCTCTGTTAGTTATTCATGTGTTTTTGTCTCTCACACTAAATAATTCTATATTGCTATGATGTGGATATGATGATAGTTACTAAGGTCATAGCGTGGCAGCAGATATCTATGGAGCTCAGGAGGTTTTTAAAAAAAAAAAGAAAAGAAAAAAAGGAAAAGAAGTAAAAAAGGAGGGAAATGGCAGGTAGAAGACTCTATGGGCTAATACAGCTTTTGTAGGAATTAATTCAGCCTGTTTGGTGAAAAAAAGCATAGAAATTGCAGCTAAGGAAAAGACAGCTTGCAGATGCCTCTGCCTTGGATGGTTCTCTCGTTTTGTTCTTTACTGTGAGAAATCTTTCCTGGTGGCCAGCACAGGGACACTCCTTTGGAAATGAGGATACGTGTGTGCAAACCAGCCATTTTTGGAAAAACAGGATTGGTATTCAAATCAAAGTATAGCTTAGCCATTCCATGCATATAGCGCTTAGCTCTAAAAAAACTAACCTCACAGCAGCATGAGATTTTCTAAAAGGCCGTCTGGAGGAAGAGATGATGATTTATCTGAGAGATTAGGGAGATAGAAGATCTGCAAATTGGCAGGAACTTTTTTTTGTACCCTCTCATGAGGGTTGGCTACAGCACTTCCAAGGCAACATTGCTCAAGCTTGTTGGAAACATGACATTTGCTGGTTTTTTGGTTGTTTTTTCCCCCATGCTGTGAAAGCTGTCCGCTTTAAAGCGGGCCTTGGGAGGTGCTGTATTTGCTGATGCACTCTTCTGTTTCTCCACCTGCTCAGAACTGACCAAGTTTAAGCCTCTTGCTTAACTTGCGCAGAGACACCTTGCATCAGGCTACTGATGTATCGCCCAGCCTGTGCTTTTTTAGTGCTTGGGTATGCCCTGGCAGTGCCCGGGTGCTGGGGCACCCAGGAGGCGGCTGGGTGTATTAACTCGTCGCGGATGAGGCTAGCTGTCCGCCGAGGACCGCGTTATTAGAACGTCGTTGCCCTTCCTGAAAGGAAGGGATTGCACAGTTCCTTCACGTAAGCTAGAAGTGTGTCTTTATGCGTAGACCCTGCGAGAGTTTGATGCCCCACCTGGGCTTTAGGCCTAGTGTTAATTCTCTGTAAAGGTTTATTTTTGTAAACACGCTCCAGAAGTTTCAAGGAGAATGGGGGAAAATGGGGTGGGTGTCCTGGGGGTGCTTGTCAGAGGCCAGTGCGAAGGCAGGCTCCCGCTACCGGAAGCAAGACACGTGAGTTTTCAGCGTCTGGTGAAATCAAAGGCCAGGAGTGCCCAGGATTAGTTTGATCCCGGGAAATCACTTTCCTTATACTGGTGTGTATCCTGTGCACAGAAAGAGTTTGTGTTCGTGAACGTGCCTTCGGATGGCACGAGCTCTCGGCAGAGGGCTTCTGCCATGCTGGTGTTGGAACTCCGGCTCATCGGAGTGCTGTCATATGATTTGAATTCTACAGCAGTTTACAAAACAAATCAACCCCAAAAATTAGCTCTGTGCTTTTATGCAGTTAAATCTGCCATAAAGGCATCTTCCTCCCATTCCTGTTTGTTGCTGTTTTTTCAAAAGACCTGCTTAAAGTGTGTGTTATCTGTAACACAAAGTTACGCTGTCTTAGTGGAACTGTTTTAAAGTAAAACCTGAAACAAAGCTTTCAATATGTTTAGTATTTAAAATAAATAACTTTGGGAACTTCGGTTAACTTGGGAACTCTGTAGAACTGATGAATGAAAACTTTGTCTTTCCTCTTTTCTTATTCAAAGGAAAACGACTAATTTGCTGAAGCTTTGCTTTTTAATCCATTGTGCTGGTTTTCCTAAGGAGGTATGTGTTACTGTACGTCTTTTACTGAGTGATCGTTTTATGAGAGGCACCAACTTATGGCAAGGAAAATGAACGTTACTATTTTGGAGTGTCACAAGTATGCACAGAAATTTAATCGGTGTTGTGTACCTTTATAGATGTGCTGAAGACTCAGTACTGGTCTAAGAATAGGTACTTTTTTATTATCTCTGAGAGTTTAAACAGATTTTAAAATGCAGCCTACAGCTTAAAACCAACAGCCACATTTCTGTTGCCTTACAGGTGTAGATGCTTGGAGCTTTCAGGCAGTGTCACGTACAAAGTACATACTTTGGATTGGTGGCCACGGATTTTTTTTTTTTTTTGTGATCTCATGTCACAAACTGGCAGTTAACCTCTTACTTTTGAAATGTTGAGACCTGACTACTTGCTTTGGCCCTGTGCAGCATGAACATCTCAGTTTTACGTCTCTAATTTTGGATGCATTATCGAGATTATGACCAAGGTTGAATTTTTGTTGAAGGTTTCAAAAACCTCTCTATACGCAAACAGGATTGTTTCCCTGTTGATTAATGTCAAAATATTGTTCAGTTTTAAGTTGTTATTAATTTCTGTTGTATTTTCCTGTATCGTATTCTTTACAATAACTTAAACACTATACTGCTGTTGAAGTAATAGATTTGTTGTACTGTCTATTTGTCGTATTTTCTTAGAATTCCCAGCATGTGTCAGCTGATGCGTTGATATATGGAGGATAGAGAGCTTTAACATTTGTTCATCTTTTAAAATCTCTTTCAGAAATGCTTTTATGACTTTACCATTATTTGGAATAAGGAAAAAAAAATATTTCTTTGTGAGAGAGTTGATGATAGGCTAAGATGGGACTAGTTGTTTTTGGTTTAAAAAGTTACATTAATAGCTACTGCTAGAGAAAAAAAATCTGTCAACAAAGAGGCAAACCATACTGGCTGTTCTTTGGAATTTTGTTTCACTGAGAGAACTGCCAAAAGGATGAATAAATAAATCCTTTGCAGGTTGTTCTCAATGATTGTTATTGTTTTGAACGTAGTTATTGCAGCGTGTGTGACAAACAAGAACACTAACGCAAAGCAGTGGATAAGAAGGGTGTGGTCCCACTCACTTAAGCTGATTTTAGTTTGTGCTGGAGATTGAATCAGGTCATCGACTGCACGCTCTGCGGGGGTATGGCTTCTTCCGTTCCGTCCAGGGAATCTCCTTTCTGTCCGAATCTCCCCCAAAAAAGAGATACTTAAAAAATTTCCTTAGGTCATTTTTGTCATATACTTTATTTGGAAAATAAAAGCTCTGATAATACTTTCCTTGAAAAACCTACAGTTTCAAAATGTGACAGAAGAAGGAATTACCAAGACAAAGGGAAGTTAGTATCAGCCTTGGTCCCGTTCACTGGAAAAGCCCGCACTCGCGGTGAGGAGAGGTGTAGCGATTGACGCTGCCTCTTGGACTGCCGAAGTTGCTCTCGCCCAGTGTTTAAGTTAGCAGAGCAAGTATTTTTATAAAAACAAAACTGGAATTATTTCACTTCAGTGCCCCAGTGTTTAAATGGGGAAAGAGCTAAATGTAAGATATGGAAAGACAGAAAAATGCTAGTGCAGAAAAATAAGCGATCTGGTGTTCCAGCTTTTTAGTAGTTCGGGATTTGTTGTGAATTTGCATTGACCTTCCTGGCTTTACATATTTTTGTATGCATATACTTTTAGGCAGTGCTTTCTCAGATTTTTTTTTGACATAAAACCTCCTAGAACTGTCTGTAGTCTGCACCCTGCCTTGCTTCTGGTGTATTGCCCAAACTCCTGTATAATTCCAAGGGGAAGATGCCTGCTCTGCTTAGCTTAGCTCTTTTCAGTCTGCACAGACTCCAGGCTAGGAGAACATAAGCCTTTCTGCTTAATTCCTGTAATGCTTACCTTGCTGGGGATGTCCTTAGCTGTATTGTCTTCCTCTTGCTGTCTTATTTTAAGGTGTACGTGGAGACAGAAATAATCCCTCTTTATGTAGTTTAATTTATCCTGACTTCACTTGTACAACTACTTCTGTACGTTCTTCATCTTTCTGGCTACTGTAGCTGCTTCACATTTTGTCTTGTTCCATATGACTGGGGATTTCTATTTTATCTTCTTAACTCTCAAGCTGTGGACAGATAGGGTGTGTATCTGTGTTTGGCTTGCTTTAGGGTTTTTTTTTGCTCTGACAGGTAGGTTTGCATGACGCTCTGCCTCTGCTACCTCTAGCAGCTGTCATCACTTTTGTCACTACCTGCAGTTTTCTGGTTAGAGCTGCCAACTTGCTCTTTCCTGAAGACAAACTGATCTAGAAAGTCTTTCATCCTGGCTTCTGGATTTCATGCTAGACTGAAAATACCTTTACATGACTAAACAGCTCGAAAGCTTGCTGCAAGAGAATCTGGCTTCAGTTGGGAATGAAAGCGGAGCTAAAAGGGAAATGCTGAGATATATAGCCTCTTGTTTCTCATGAAACAGGGGCGCTTGTTGAATTGCAAGTTGATGGTTGCGGCACCAGAAAGACACTGAAAGCAGGGCGCGTGAAGCTCTCGAACGCTGACCATTTACCTTGCTACAAACTCCCAACAGGGATAAATGGAACTAGACTGTCGTCGTTCTAGTAGACGAGTTTCTAGGTGTGTTTATCTAAATGAGGGCATGCTAATGACTGACTTTTTGGCAATTTACACCACAGTCAACGCATTGAAAAAGTAATTGATTTCATATAGGTGTTCGCACGGTGAAATGGTAAGATGCAAGACAGCATTTCTACATTTATTTTAGTAGCCTCTTAGATATTAGTTTCAAAAAAGTACACAATAAGACAAGGCATAAAATATAATGCATGGCCTTGCAGTTAATGTCACCTTTTCTGTGATGAAAATGTGGGTTGTTTTTGTCTTAATTATATATATATCTATAAATGCGTTGAACAAGACCATGGTCTGATTTAAGTGAATTAGAGCATTTAATTCAATCCCCTGCTGTACTGCCTCCTTTGAGAGGACAGTATTTAGTTTTTGAAACTACTGTAGGTTACAAAATAGGCACCGAGTCACGTGCGTGTCCCTGAATGCTAAGGCTGTGCTGTCTGAATCACCTGGTATTTGGCATCCTGGGAGGCAAGTCAAAGGGAAAATGCATCTGTGGAGCAGGAAGCTTGCTGCTGCGAAGCCTTTGCATATGGTTTTTTGACATGTTGATTCCTTCCTAATTTTTAAAATACTCCTGGGTCCTTTTAAATTTTTTTTTCTTTTAAAATTTTTTTTCTTTTTTAATTTTTTTTTTCCCTTGGAGCTGGTTAGTCTGCATCCTCTGGACTGCAAGGAAGGATAGTGTTAAATGCCAAACACCTTTTTAGCAGTGGCAGAAGAGGATTGCATCTGCTTATGAGGTATTGCATGTGTTTTCCTGTGGGATTAAAAGGATGCTGTGAGAAGTGGCTGTGTTTTGGATTAGGATGAAATTGTAGTTCAAAATAACGCTTACCTTAACTTTCAGAGCAGGTTTAGGTAGATTACTGGGTTTGATTTTTTTAAAGGTAAGTCAGTGGACTTCCTAAAAATCCATGGTGATCTGTGGTTTGTCATGCACTGTGCAGTGTGAATATACACAAACTTTGGTCTTCTGGCATAAACTGGAAATGTAATGCTAGCTTCTATTACAGTATAATATAAAAAGAAAACGTAAAAAGAGTCAGTATGTACGAATACTTGTCACATACAGTCATTTTCATTCACACTTTTTCTGTTCTCTAAGCTTGGTGCTTTATACCTGTGCTATTTTAATCACTTGTATTAAGAGCTGTTGTGTAGTCCTCTAAAACAGAACTCGTATGTCTCTATGATTTGATCTTAAATGGCCAGACTTCCCATGCTTTGGCTTCCGAGCTGAGGTCAGATAAGTTTTCCACTGAAAGCAATAAATGGCTTCTCTTTAGGAAAGGAATTTTCAACTTTAAATAAAAAAAAAATGCAGACAATGCAATATAAGAATTATTACATATGTTGTAATCAGTAGGTGTACGTGTGTGCATATCAACTAGCTGCAGTTCAGTTCCCTTCTAACGCCCGGGTCTGGCTAGGTGTTCTGAGCTCTTTTTTTCTTTCACACCCAAGTGCTTTACGAGAATCAGTATAAGCAAATGGACTCTCCTGGGTGGGGAAGCGAGCACGTGTGACTAGCAGTGTCCTGCCTGTACCAGTATATTACACCAACAAGGCTGCACATTTTAACAGCGTAGAAGAACAACCACCAAGCTTTACGGTGGAGCTTTGCTGCCACGGTTGTTCCGGCGGAAACCCCTTGTGTAGAGATGGCTGCATATAGGTCTGCAGGCACAAACCTCTAGTCAGTTTGTACCTGCTCTTCAGATCTAAGATGAAATGGAAATGTAAGAATTACTGGAAATAAGGCATCTAGAGGCAGCTTCATAATTCTTACAATTGCAACTGTTCTCATTCAGAGACTTTTTTTTTAATGACTAGTTTTTCTTGTAATATGTAATTCCTGTGTCTGGAGTGAGTTCCCTTCTGTTTAGTCTTAAGAGCCTGTTCAGTCTGCTGCAGTTTTTATTAACAGGCTTTGAAATAGAGCTGCGCAGCAGCACCGTCAGGTACATACCTGACAAACCAGGAGACAAATCTGGAGGTTTTTAGAGCTAAGTATTAGCACAGCTGGTGCTAATTTTTTTCAAGTCGTCATTGTTTGCCTGGCAAGTGTTTGTCCAAATCTTCCTTAGCTCAAAGCAGTGGTAGGAAAATGAGCAAGACCCGTTCTTGTAGACTTGTGTCGCATGCTAGTGCACAGTGGACTGATAACTGAATTTAGGGCCAATGTAAATTCTGTTTTCTGTGCTGTACAAGACATAAAATGTCTTTAGTATTATTGACCGCTGTCTGTGTATTAGACTTACTGAGGCCTCACTGACAGGTGAAGATTACGTTTTTCTGCTTTCTGATGTCAATTTTCTCTCTCCTAAATTTTAGGAGAGCTCATACCTTAACAGTCTTGTTCATCCTCACGTGTGCGCTGGGCTACGTAACCTTGCTTGAAGAAACACCACAAGATACAGCCTACAATACAAAGAGGTAAATATTTGAGAAAGCGTTTCTATAAGGTGTGTGTTAGAAAAGGGTAGCTGTATGAACAAGTGACGGTACATGCTTTTACCTTGTGGATAAGCCACCTCAAAAGACCTTTGCATTAACTTGTTTGAATGCCCGAACTCTTAGAAAGTGACAAAACCAAGCACAAGTCTGTAAGCTACTTTGCTGGTCATCGAATTTAGTTTCTAATCAGTTTAGTGTCACTGCCTGTCATACCTGGTGGCTGCCGTGTATGTGATTTAAAACAAAATACGAAACTCGCTCTAAAGCCTTCAAAGTACTGGCTGTGTTTCTTTGTCAATGATCCTGCTTCTTTTTCTTAAAATAACCTAACTTTCTAAATTGTGTGAGCTATGACTCAATTTTCTGACTTAAGTGCTTTTTGTAAAATTATGTCCAAGATTTCAATACAGATTTTTATTTGTTGCTGAAAATAAACATGAGAACTTGTAGCCCAAAGGGAAACCCTTGGAAAATAAGAATGAGTCTTACATGTGTGGTCTATTTCTACCATAATTTAAACTGATTAAATTTAGTTGAATTTCTCCTTTTTAAAAAGAAATATAGCAGGGAACAAAAAGGGGGAAGTGGCCTTTTAAAAATTAAGGGGTGCTTCCAGACTGCAAAGCATCCTTGTCGTAAGCATGAAAGTCACTCTGTTTTCTACCAGTCTGGTTTCTTAAATATAATGCTGTTTTTTCCCCTTGCTATTAAAGGGTTTCTTCTTTTTTTTTTTTTTTTCATTTTTTAAAGTGCTGTAGTACTCACTGTCATGGAGGTGTGGGAATTGGGGTATTTGCTGAGATAACCTTGGCTGTTGTTCTGTCAGACAGCAGTGTAACTTGCTCTCGCCGGCATGCCTGGCTGAGGGCTTGTGCCTTTATGAGTGGAGGTGAAGTGGAACAAGTTGGAACACGGTGCCCTGTCTGGAGCTGGGAATATTTCTGCGGGGCTTTGGTGTGAACAAATGCCACTTTATTCCCAGTTATAAGGAGCGAGACCAGGGAACAGATGGAGGTGAGACATTCTCTAGAATTGGCAGTTCAAAATAGGGAAGGGGAAAAGCTGAGAGAGAAGTGATGATGCATCAGCAGGGAGTAATACAGATAGAAGGTGACTCAGTGGAATATCTTATTATTGAGATTAGAGCCTTTACTGCTTTAGTAAAAACAAAACCAGAGAAGATTAATCAGCAGATTAACCTTTCTTTCATGAAATAGAAGTTGCTTTCTGTGTATTCAGTGCGGGGAATAATGGGTCCAGTTGTCCCAATCAATTCAACAGCATCATACCAGGCAAGGAGTAGTGAATGTTCTTTGATCACTTCTGCATCTCTGCTTGTGGAGTACTGCCTGCAGTATCTAGAGGCAAAAATACCCGAGAAGCAGCATCCTGAGAATTGTATACAGTCTTTTAGATACTGTTTTTTGTTACTGGTTTTGAAGGATACATCTCTCTTGCCACTCATGTTGCACCCTTATGCTATTGCCATAGTCATTCAGGCTACATGCCAAATTCTGAGATAGTAGTCAACTCGCCCATATCGTTACCTTTTCCAAAGCCGAAGATCAATGCAGACATAATGCACGAGTCCTGTGGGCCTTTCCTAAGCTTTACCTCTGTTGACTTGGCCCTGATTTACGGAACGGATGGAAGTGTCTGTGTTGTTCAGCACGCTTATGCTGAGTCAGTTTTCTGTGAACTCCTATCTGGTCTCAATTAAATGTCTTTTCTAAGTCTTTGAGTAAGTGCTATGCCAAATTTAGCACCATTATGCATGAAGGATTCCAGCTCAATTCATGTTCCAGCCCTTGTTCTTTAACACCGGTATGTCTGCTGCTTCCTTATGTCTCCTGACCAATTTTATGTGGCTCTCTAGGTGTGTATTTGAACAAAAAGAGGCATTTCAGAGCAGGAGTGAGATGGTCACAACATGCATAAGTGTATCCATATCTCCAATTTTCACATTTTTTTTTCTTCCATAACTTTAAATACCTTATCCTACCCTGAGATCTTATTCAGTCTTAATTAGAGCCGTTGTGTGTTTTGATCTAAAATTTTGGCCTGCATGAGGCTGTCGCTGTGTGCAGATATTTCACAGGAACCCTTGCCTGCTTAATGAACAGAAGTAGTTTTATTACCAATGAGCAGTGTCTCTAGCTGTCATGCTTTTTTATTTCCAACTGCTGCACAATGACAGTGGAGCAGTGTTTCGGTGCAAAGTCTGAATACATGCCTGCAAACACGTAAACCTCTGTTGTGTTCAGGCTCTTGCTGAGAGGTGTTAGAGTGCCTGTGAACTGCATTAGGTGCTTAGAGCAGAACATTAAGTTGAAGCAAAGTTTTACAGTTTGCTGCGCTGGCTGCTGTGTTTCCTGGACTAGCTAAAGCAGTAGGAAGTCCTCTGAGGCTGCCATCTTCTCCCCTATAAAAGTGCTCCATCCAGTCACTTACAGAAGCAGCTGAGGGCAGGGTGAGTGGCTGGATCCATGCAGTAAGTCATCAGGAGAAATAATAGACAAAAACAAATTAGAACGTGAACCTCTGAGATCATGGGGTGTGGTATCTATACCTAGGATTTATATTTGCATCTATTTATACGCTGACATTTGAGTGCCATTTTCCTTCCTGCAACATGTTAGGGCAATTAAAGGAGGAATTTTTTTTTTTTAAGATAAGATTTCTAGAAATATTTTATATGTAAATCTAGTCAAAGTGCATTGGGATCATACACACAGATGTTGACGTGATCATGTGATATATGTGATCAGATTGCTTCTGTTGTAAAGGCAGTTGAAAATTTACTTCGTTAGCCAAAGAGATGTTGCGCTGCAAAACCTGTCAGATCAATGAGACTTTTAATTCACGCAGTTCCTACGGCGTTCAAGGCAGCCTTGAAATAGTCCATCCCGTCTGACAACTGTCAACTTCTCTTCTGTTGAGCACCCAGGAGGAGCTGACAGGACTGAGCACCAGCTCTGAGGGTAGCTAAACAAATATTCAGCCACCTCCTTTGAGTGCAGTGGCTGTGGAAGAAATCCACATCTCCCAAATACTTTGAATGCTGACGGGTTCTTGACAGGTGGGAAGTTAATATTTTTTCCATATAAAAAAGACATTGGGGTTTAAAAAATCCTGTATGCCTCAGGGTTGTGCATTGAATTCAAGTCGTGAAACAGTCTCTCTTCTGTGACGCCGTTCTACATGAGTTTTTGGCAATAACTGATCACTGCTCAGCCCTGGTAACAAAGCTAGGTGTGTTTGCAAGTTGATGATCTCCAGCTCCGGTCGCTGAACGCCCATAGAGAAAATAAGGTAGCGAGGAGGCTAGACCTCCCTCCGCCACTCTGCCGGTTCTTCGGCCTGTGATGCCACCGAGGGGGTGTAGCGGTCGCTGCTGTGGATGAGCCAGAGGAGGGACAGGGACCTTAAGAGCCTAGAACACAGGGCGACGTACAGATACTCGATGCAAGCTTCATTGTCTTGTGTCTCTGAATCGACTCTTAAAGTAGCACAAACAATAGCTTCTTTGTGCTAATGGAACTGTTGCCATGTTCTCCCTTTCTTAATTGGTGAAGTGCTAAAATTATTTTTGTAGGCACCCTTTACTATTTAGTGTCTTCCTGATCTGCTGCTCAAGGAAATAAATTAGCCATGTCCATCCAGGCTGCCTGCAGGGGCAGTTTGAAGAACCCCCCCCCCTCTCAAATCCTGGAGAAGTTCTTCCCTCAAGCCAAGCTGCTGGCTGGGCTTTGAAAGCTTCATAAGGAGGCAGTATCATGATGCCAAGGGGAGAAGTTTGCTTACCACAGGAAAAAAAAAAAAAAAAGATAATGGAGCTGGTGTGGTTATTATGCGAATTTTGTGATTTTCTTTAAAACTTCCCATGGTGAACTTGAAGTAAAATAATACAGCTGAAACTCCAGCTTCTTTCAACACAGCTGCTGCATCTGCTGTTTGGCTGAGAGTGAATTTTAGAAAAAGGAACATAACTGTAAGTTCCTGTGGTGATTTAGATTCAAGTCATCTCCAGCTTTGGGAAAATTACCCTCACAAGGCTTAAAACAATGGTCTTGGACATCTTCGTTCATGGCTGAGCATAACAATTGCGAACAAAGAGATGTGTGTTGTTACATGATACAGAATGCAGACTATTCTGTGTAAATGTAAATTTGTAGTCCTGGTATTTCCAAATACAGACTAGTGACTCAAAATGCAGAACATCCTCGTTATTTGAGATCAGCTGGAAACTTTTTTAGCATCTTCATCTTTGAAAATCATGATGGAACTATCTAGTCGCTGCTTCATTCAGTAGCTAGTTCTGTTGAGCTTCCCAGTGCAATGAAGCAAGCAAAATAACTGAGTTATATCTGGTAAGTAAAACCGAATTTTATTTTTGGGAAGCGCAAACTTTTTATACTCAGGTGAATATTGCAAAACAGTTTTCATAAATCCTTTTGTTTTCTATTTTGAAAGAAGATTTTGAAATGTTTAAAGCATGAATAGTCTACTATGGCTTCTGTTATGTAACATTTTCTCAACAAGAGCAAAATCATTAGGTATTTTCTCTGGCTTCTGCAAACAGAGGCACTTTATTTACAGTCAGGGGTTGCATCATTTACTGCAAACATGGCCTACACTTATCCTGCAGTGTAGTGAGGCATTTCTCAATTATCTATCTCTGCAGCCAGCTCTTAAGCAGGTAGTAGGAGAAAGCATGAAAGTTCTATTGGGAGTTCGGATGTAGGAAAAAAGAGCATTGTTGGATTGCGTTATACCATTTCATCCTTTAAGACTAAAGGAGCACGCCCAAGTATAGACCACGTCTTCATGAAAAACAAGTGGTGCCCCCTGAAAAAGAGATGCCATTTTGTGCAGGTGAGATGTTTAAAATCTCAGGAGAATTTTAAGTTGATGTTAGGTACTTTGAAATTAAATGCCGGACCTAACCCACCTAAGTCGCATCTCAGTCTCTTCAGGTCTGTCCTGCATGCTGAGGGAGTGGTGTTCCCGGCAGTATGGGTCAGGCCTTCAGACACGAGTGTTTGCATTTTCTCATTTTTCTTTTACTGGCAAAACAAAATTTTATTGACAAACATGCTGCATATCATCAGTCGGCTTCAAATCCTGGATCTTTAATGTTGTTTGCTTAGTTAGACCATGCAGGTCTGGGTGTAGGGTATGGGGATGAGGTTGTGGGTCTTCAGTATACTTGGGCTCATGGTCCGATAATTTTGGGGATTTTTTTTTTCATTCTTCTTTAATGTCTCCATACGTTCTGTTAGGCTCTATAATATAGTTCCAGCTTTTGGAATAGCAGCAGTGCTGGTTTGGTCTTAGAAGTTTCTCCTCGTCTTTAGTTGGCTAAGAAAATGTTTTGGAGTGGTGACAAGTTCAACAGGTCGTTTTTAAATTTAATTGAAATTTTACTAGAACAATGAGAAGCTCTCTAAGTTGAGAGCCTTCTCGCCACTAAATTTTAAATATCTTTCTGACAAAGTGGGCGTAAAAGCTTCTCAAAGATATAGGGAAGTGCTTGACTTACTGTGCATCTCATGATCATCTGCAGCTTAAGGCTCATCACGTGGCTCAAGGAACTGCTCTTTTTGTTTTGTTTTTGCTGGGTGAGTTCTTGGCCAGATCAGGCTCCTCTCCTGGCTGGCCAGACACTAGTAAATGACAGCAAAATGGAAGGAAAGGAAGCAGGCAGTTAGCGGGGAGGAAGGGAGGATGGATGGGCAAACTTTGGTGTTTGAGACAGTCTGTCATGAAACCAAGCTTAAAAGTATAGGAATTTATACCTGTTTCCCTGAAATATAATCTCCAAAAGGCATCTATTTATGATTGACTTGTTTAGTAGTTAAGGAACAAGGACCAGGCATTTTTTATGGCAAAGGATATAATTTACAATTTCATTAGGAAGATGAAGCAATATAACCAGTTTGTTCTGTTTTTCACTTTCAGAGGTATCGTTGCCAGTATTTTGGTTTTCTTATGTTTTGGAGTTACACAAGCTAAAGATGGACCATTTTCAAGACCTCATCCAGGTAATTTAAGTTGCTTAAGTCACTCATCTATTTCTGATAGATTGCGTGGCTTATGGTGGACATAAATATTTGTGTTGCTTGTAGAGAAGGTAAGTCGTAATTTAAATAATAGTGATACAGGTTCGCAAACTGCACACTTACTACGTAGCCTCCCAGCTTCCACCCAGCCTCCAAACAGCGTAGTGATCCTTCCGTGCTTTCAATCTGCATGTAGCACAGCATTTTTTAAACGTTTTTTTGATGTCCCTGTTTTGGCTTCCTGTTGTTACTAAAAAGCTTTGTGTGAACTGCCAGATTCTTGAAACCTTAACTTCCCTTGTTTATCCCTTTTTTATTTGACTCCTTTCTGTAACGGGACTGCACTTCTCACCGTGTATCCGGTTGCTGGAGCACTACGCTCCCTTTTGCTCTATGCTCATTTTCCACAGTAAAACTGGTGGATTAGAAGCCCTTGATTATGATTTTAAAGATTTCTACTAAGACTGTAAGTCTTGAAAGCATTTGAAAGCACTGCACGAAACCTCTTCCATGTAGTGTTACATCAGGTGAAGTATGAAAACATTTTAATATCTTTGATCTTTTGGCTATTTTTAGATGTGAAGCATTGAGAAAGCATTAAGGGTATTTATATAGGCTTACATAATATTCCTGAAAGCGTTAGGCTCTCCTGCAGTCAAATAAAGCTGTAAGTATTTCTTACGCCAAAAATGTAACCTTTCCATTTAGGAATGCTCGATCAAAGCAGATGTTGTTCTTGAGCAATGCCCACAGCACACCTCTGCAAACTTAAGGTTTTATTCAGAAGTTTGCATTTCTGAGGTCTTATTAAATAGCAGTTTTTAGTCTTTCCTTTCTGTTACAGTTAATTCTGGTTCCTCCTATGAGACAAATCACTCCTTTTAAGGACACCAGTGATACTCGGGTGCTTTCAGTTTTAGAACATCCAGTGGTTTTGTCTGGGACAGAAGTCGTTTTTATTCGCGAGAACAAAGCAGTACAAACTGGATGGGGAAAGTCCAAAGGTCAGAGATGTCTGCAGCTAACCAGGAGCGCAGACTGAGCCAAGGCCTACCAGCTCCGTACGCTCCTGTCTGGGAACAGCAGTTACTGGGCTAGAGCTGACTATCTTTCAGCAGAATCAAATTGTCCATGAACAGCCTGATTGAAGAAGCTCCCACGTGTCCAGTTACTTCAAATACTGAGTGTATTCGTGTCATCGTTTGTAATAACTTCACCTTTCCTCTAGCTTGCTTGATGGGATGGTCTTCTGAAGAGTGGGTTTCAGGGGCTATAGCAGTTCACTAGCATAGTGGATACTTCCACAGCCACAGCAAGACATCTGGGTGCCTGTTTAAAGGAGAACGGCTGTCTTTCTCCGTATGCTCCTGTAGGAAAGCTCTTGCAGGCAGCCCCACGAGATGATTCAGCGTCGGCTCTCCGGTTACAGAGGGGTGTATTAGGAAGTGCCCATCAGGCAATCGAGCCTCTGACCTTAGCTTCGTGGTGCTGTTCCGGGAGAAAGATCTCACCTCAAAGGAACTGGCAGCGCAGGCCGCTGGTGTGCGCTGCTTCCATTTATAGGGCAGAAGGAAGCCTTTGGGTCAGTCAGGTCACTGCGATCACGCAGCCACATCAGGTTTGTTACATGAACTCTTCAAGCTGTATCTTAAAAGTAGCTAGGTCTCATGCCCTGCTTCTGTCGGGTGGTTTTGGAGCCCTGTTATTCGATATGTGCATACTTATTCATGACCAGCTCAGAGATGTTTTATATTTTGGTGTGGGTTTTTTTGTGCCTAATGTTGTTGTTCTGTTTAAATAGCTCTACTTACTCTGTGCTTATCCACCTGATTTATTTATACACAGCTCGCATATACCAATTTGCCATTGGTTTTGCTAAAGCAAGCAAATTTTGCTAAAGCAACAAGTTTTGCTTTTAGTCTCTCCCCTCAATGTAAGTCTGCTTTCCTCCTAACGTTTTGGTAGTTCTTCTCTTTGTGTGTTTTGAGTTTTCTTCTTTGAAAACGGTTGTCCAGAACCGTGTAGGATATTGCATTAACACTTAATCTGCAGGGTTAATGCTTCCCAGCATCTCTCTGGCAGTACCTTGATGAATGTCTTTATATTGCATGTGCTTTTTTCTCGACTATACTACAGCAACAGCTCAGTGACTGGCAGGTAATACTGAATCCTTCTGTTTCAGCTGGTGAGCTAACATGAAAACTTACTGGTTCCGAAGTGTGAAACTGTATTATGAGCTCTTCTATTACTCTAGCCTTTGGAGATCATCTGATTTTTCTCTGTGCTGTCCCTGTCTTCCCTGCTGCTGTTGTTTGTGCTCTGTGTTATTAACCTACTTTTCAGTAAGACCATTAATGAAACTGATCTTAGCCACCACATAAGCGGTATCCATCCAGACTGGTGATTTTTTTTTTTTTTTGGTCTTCCTTTCAGTATTACCAGCAGTGTCAGCTTTAACCAATGGCTCATCCAGCTTCACCATTTTTCTGCTGGTTTCTCCCTCTCCCTCCTGCTTTCTCCAGTTTAGCAGATAATTTGCCATATTGGCAATAGCCAATAGCTATACCAGTAGCCTTAGAGTAATTTGGAAATGTAGGACTATCATGAAAATAAGTATGCATGAGTATTTAGGCAAGCCTTCTTTACAAACTTACCCTGCTTTTTATCCCATTTTCCATTTCCTTCCTGTAAACCGGTGGCTTCAAGGCCTCCATTTAGTTCCATCAAAACACGGCCTCATCACTGCCTTAATGTACTGATGCTGACTTTTTAGTATTTGCAAATAAAAAATATTCTTATTGTCAGCTCCATTTATGGAGCCTTCAACATGCAAATGGACTGGTGTTGCAAGAGTTCAATGACTCTTTATTGTCTTTGTGAAGATAACATGCCCATGTTGTAATTTTAAAGCAGTTTTCCATGACAATTATTAATGCCCCAAGAAATAGCTTTTAATATTCCCAGCCTTTGCCAACAGTTCTTTTGACTTAACACATCACGCCCGCCAGCACAAGCGGCTCGGCGAGTGAAGGACGACGTTGCTAACTAACGCATAGGCTGGAGGCCGCAGCGGGCAGCAGGCGAGCGCTGGGTCTCTGCCCGCCCTGGCCCTGGGTGGGCGGCACAGGCGGCCCATCCCGCTGGTGGAGCTGGAGGGAGCAGCTGGTTGCCTTGTAATTCCGCAAAGTTCATTAGAACTTTATCCAGGGAATAGTACATGATCTGCCCCTTTCCGACAACTCTTTAACGGTTCAGGAATGCGGGTACTCGCCAATGGTTTTACATGAACGTATTGGACTGTTGGGATAGTGATACTAATTGGCTGCTTTTTCACTGACTGGGGGGAATAGAAAAAAAATACGACGGTCTATTTAGGGGTTTGGACAAGCTGAGCTTTTAACTCATATTTTTGTATCTTAACATAGCATTTAATGTCTCCAGGCACTACATTTAGAAATGCAAAATACTAGCTAGGACTGGTCTGAAGGGCTCACCTGCCTCTGGTACTTGGTTGTCCCACTTCCTAGTCATTGCAACTCCCAGGTCACGCGTGGTGCTTTTGAACCTGCGCTTTTGAACCCTGTGCTCCAGAGCAGTAATTTGAGCAGGCATATGCTGGCCCAGGCTCGTGTGGCTGCTCAGACCAGACAGTTCTCCCTGCTCGCGTCCTGTGCAACTTCTGATTAGCCCTTCATAGCTTCCAGCCACTTAGCAGCTATAAGATATGTACCTTGCTTGGGCAAATAGCTTAGAATTTTTTTTCTTTACTCACTTAGCCTTCCAGGTGGCATAGGTCAAACTCAAACCTCCATTGATAAATAGGGGTAAGCGGCTGGTTGTGCACTCAGCCTGGCAGTGCTCTCTTGTTAAGGGTCCATCTTGCATTCGCGAGTCTCTCTACAATGGCAACAGTTTAGTGTTTGAGCATAATAATCACTAAACGAGAGGTATGCAAATGTTTAGTTGAAGCCTACTTAATCAGGGAGATAGTCCTAATTTGAGGGAGGTTCATGGTGACAAGTACATCTAAGGAAAATAAATATTAGAGGTATGCCAAAAATAACTTTATAGCTAAAGCTGAGACCTGTGCAGGAAGAGAGAGAGAGAACACAATGTTTGTACAGCTTTGAAAACATCTTGTTTCTGGTGTACACATACAAATATAAAGTAGTCTTTAAAACTTCTTGGGTACTTCTGTCAGCTGGGAACAACGCACACTACGTTATAACCAAATTATTATGAAGTATTGCTGAGCATGTTCAGCAGCTGCAGATCATCTGTTGCCAGAACCCTATGTATGTAGGAGAACAAAAGCTCAGATAAGGATTTAGATTTTTCTGGTTTCTGAACTATATGTACATCAGTTTCAGAACTAGTCTGCCACGTTTATGTCAGAGTAGTGTAAAATCTGTCATACAAGGCTTTGTAGGTCAGAAAAAACTCGGCGTTTTTAAGGCTCATAGTCTGAAGATGATGTTTGAAGGAAACCATGCTCAGTTCTTGTGGGAGAAGCATGTTAATGAAAGGTTAATTCTCACTTCTGGCATGAACATAGTGCTTACTCTTCAAAGTATGCAGTCATTATAGGAAAGGATAGAAAACACCTTATCAAAGACAAACTGGTTTTTTTAATCACCTAAAAAAAAAGTCACCACTGCCTTTCTATCCTGCAGACTCATTCAAAAGGCTGAAGTATTTTTCAGCAGCACAGTGGTGCTGGTTTGGAGAGAGGTTCTTCTCTTCCAAATAATCTATTCACCAATGGAAGGATTTTTTGCTGTTTGTTTTCTCCTAAGCTGTGTTCCAGAAACACAAGAGGGTGAATGCGCATTCTCGGTGGGTCCTTCCAAGTGAAATTTGCCATTGGATTTGAAAGTTAATCAAATCTGAAGGAAGGACAGAAGTCTCAAGTAGTGGTTTCTACAACTTCTGTGTAAGGAGAGCTGCACAAGAGGCACTAGTTATTGCTTTACCAAGGAGAAGGTAGGCTGAACTCTGCTTTTGCTTCCCTCAAGGAAACAAGGGGCAAAACCACCCCATAGTGTGTGTTTAGAGGTCTGTTTGGGTTTTTTAATGACTGACCCCTAAGAAGACACTTAATTGTCATTTCTTAATTATGCAATACAATGATGTTTGTAGTCTTTAAGTCAAAATCGTAAAAGTTCCAAATTTCCAGTGAAAGCTGTTGCCGAGCTCTGAACTTCCTGTTGTCCAGGCCACACCTGCTTTTTTTTTTTCTTTTCCTGGAAGTGTAAAGTAAGCCATTGTGATGAAATTAATTTCGCAGTTTTGCTGAAAGCAGGTCACACCTTCTCACATTTCAGTCTATTTTAATGATGGTGTCAGAAACAAGCTGTCAGAGACTTCTTTTAAAAATGTGGATTTCTAAAATTTTTGTCCTACTTGAGGCTGAATTGGGCAAAGATGACGTTTTCTCTTTGTTGCAGGGGGCAAACAGCCTCTCTGAAGCTCTGCAACACCATGGCTAGCTGATGTCAGGTTCTGAGCTGATAAACAAGTATGTTTGCAAGCCTGGAGTTTATGTTTAGTTTTTGCATTATTTATGTCATGGTCCTGCTTTTAAGCATTAACATACCTAAGTTGCCTTGGAGTTAATAGAGGTAAATGCCCAAATGAGGCCTGAAGGTTCTTGGGTTTTTCACTTCATGGCAAACCATGTTCATGCAGGTGGAATAGCTTGCTGGCTCCGCTCAATCATATGAACGACTGTCTTGATTCCTCTTTGCCTCAATCCAATTCTAACTATCACCTAGATGTAACCATGGAAGGAGAGCTCTGTTTTATAAGTGTAAACAGGAAACACCTGAAGGAAAGTCTATTAAAATCATTCCAGAGTGATTAGTATGTGATGTTACTGAGAGATGTAAATATCCACTTGGAACAAGTCGAGTTTTGCTGAATTACCTTGTATAGATCCTTGGATGTGGTTAGGAAGAAATGCTGGAGCACTCTGTATGCATGCTGGCTCTGCATTTACCTGCTCCCTCTCATACAGCAGTTAACAAAAAAGCTGGAGGAGATTTCAGAGCCCAGAAATCGCTTTACGGAATAGAGGCCAAACCAGTCTCTGCATGGAGTAGGATGAATTAGGAGCATGCATGCAGCCCATGGACCACAAAGCTTGTACCCAGGACAGTCAGAGAGCCTGTTACCTGAGGGCTGAGTCTTTCGGAAGAACTGAGGTGACAGTGCTGGAGCTGGAAGTGTACAAACGCTTTAATTTGTGTACCCTTTAGATTCAGGTGTTGCTTCAGTGTGAGAAGAGCTGTAATCACACATCTTGGGAGGGTGAAAAATGACTGCAGACTCTGAAGCAGCTGAGTTCTGCATGATGTGTCTCTTGCTATGAAGAGTTTCAGATGATCTCATAGGTCTTGCTTCTAGCACCTTCTAAACCTTTGGTACTTTAAAAAATTTATTTCCTAGTAAAAGTGAAAATATCTTTGGTATTTTGAAATGCTTTCTGCCCCTTTAGGAAGCAACTGTGTCTTCAAGGGAAAAAAAAATGGGCTTACAAAAGTAAAAGCAGTGGTTCCTCATGCCGGTCTTAGTCTTGTCAGTTTTAGCAGTACATAGGCAGAGGTTGGCAAAGCGTGTTAGCCATGATGGGGCTGGGAAAACCAAAGTTGGACAGGTGAGGTTATGTGAGATAGTGGAGAAAGAAATGGGATTAGTTCAGGAAGGGTATAGTTTTCTTCAAGGACCGCTAGAAAGCATTGCAAGCGGCATGTGTTATTCCTTCTAATTCTTGAGTATTTTGTTCATTGGGTTGAAGCGTTCTTATGGATCCTGGCGCATTCTCACAGATCCAGGTCATTGCTCGAGCAATTCTGGCAAACTTACATAGCTGCCTGTCGGGTCGTACTCTTCAGGAAGGATGGTGAATGCTTTGCTGGAATGCTGGGCTTTGTCATTTCTTGGTGGGAGCATCTCTTCTTGAAATGTTTAGTTATATTATATATATTATAT
>NW_010510615.1:0-5000 GCF_000687285.1 Phaethon lepturus
TAGTCTTTCTGTGATTCTGTGATTCTGTGATAAACTGTAAGAAATTGAGTTCCAGCACACAATCGTTAGGAAACTGATTAATGCTGATGAGCATCTTGATCTGCTGATACAGAACCCAGTCCCAATTGTAAAAAGTCCAGCTCCTGAAAGTAGTTCTTGTGAAATTTTCAGATGAGTCGTTTGTGATTTTGATTTTTTACCTAAAAAAGCCATAATTAAGGTAAACTCAGATTATCATATCTGAAGGACGTTCTACTTCAGATTACCACACCACTTACCAAAATAGTGAAAAGACACCCAGACAGTCTGAGGAGGTGGCATCAGTACAATATTATTCTGAGGCTGTTTTCAATCATCTTTTACAGTGCCTGCCACATGCTGGAATTTTATATTCACATTAATGTATCAATATCTAGCAAAAAAAAATATTCCCCAGAACATAACTATAACTGAGAAAAGTTTTCCCTCTGTGTTGAACCGATCATATTGAAGAAAACCTCAAATATTTATCCCATTTTTGCATAACAAGCTGTTTTGCTGAGATGTAATTCAGATTTGTTAGTTTACGTTGATGCAGTTCTGAGCATAATCATTTATCAGAATCCTAAGTACGAATGGCCAGATGCTCAGCTGAATCCATATACCACATGTCAGCCTGGCCTGCTATTTTTGCCTGATTTCCTTAATACTGAGAACAAATGAAGTTAACAGAGTTCGGTTCAACTGCTGCTTTACCCAATTCTTTCTGAAAGCTCTCCAGGCATAATTCAGGTCTTTGTACTTCAGAAATTATTTGGTTCTTATTTTATGGCAATTTAACCTTCCATGAGTAAAAATTCTATGATTTTGTCCCATGTGAATAAAATATCATCAATTAAACACCATAGTGAGATGTATTCTCAAGGCTTATACTCCCTTACTTATTTCAGCAATTCATGCTAGTACTTCACAATATCCCTACTATAAAAGTAAATGATCAGTGGCAGCACCAAAAGCCAAAGGAAAATCTGTAAGATTAGCCATGGGAGGAGCCCACTAGAAGGCCAAGATTGAATGTCAAGACATACACCATTTTTCAAGCAGTGGGTGTTCACAAATGTAATTTCTGTCCTATAGTTAGCTGGGATGTTCAACTGATACAATATTGCTATGGTATGTAAGGAGTGCATTGCTCCAGCACATTTCTGCTGTAACTTTTACTGATAGTGGGTTGCAGAGTTAATAATCCTGGACTCTTCTGGTAGAAAGCCCTAAATGGAGATTGAAATAATATACGCTTGTTGATAGAAATCTCTTCCAAGGAAATAGAGCAGCTGTTTTTGTTGCAGACAAACAGCACACATCAGAGTACACCAAGATGGTCAAAAGGGAGATAAATTCAGTCCAGAGAAGCCAAATTGTGGTGAGTCAGTAACAGAACTGGACACAGGAGACTTAACTATGGTTGTGGAATGATAGCATGTAGAGGTAATGAAAACTGCATAGTCCTGCACTATGACTATGTCACTTAAAAATGACACAAATGTCAGTTCTCAGTGAAAGTGAAGACTGGTTCTTCCTCTCCAGTCAAGGGCATGCATTTCTGCTGGTTTGCTTATGCTGACATAATGATTTTGTGGCACATGATGGATCAGATCAAAGAATGATTTGGCTGAAAGTTAACTTTCTTAGTTTTCAACAAGTCAGTTTTCTGAATCACTGAATGACTTTAAAGATGCTGATGTCTTCACAAGAAGAGCAAGAATAAACAGCAAGACTTGGCAACAACCTAATTTTCTGTCAGAGTAAAATGATCTTTATCTGCAGTCCAATTCAATTAATCTGCTTTTGGAACAAAAGCTAGTTTGGCCATGTGCCATGCCAACATGAATGCTTGTCCTGGGCAAGGATACCTGTTGGTGTAGTCATATCTTTATTCCTGTTTATTCTGCGCCCAATGACACTCTTGGAGAGAAATGTCACCCTCTATTTCCAGCTGTTGTCGTAAGGTTGTTCTTGTCACTTTTTAAATATATCAGGACTGATCTGTGTAGGTGCAAATGCCTTAATTTCACTATTCTGAACGCTGGGAAGGAAAAGAGCAACTGTTTTATTTAGAAGGAAGCTTCTCATGTTCTAGTAAAAGATGGCTATCATATGTTGGAAGTTACTCAGAAATCTAATTTCTGCTTGAGACTTCCTGAGAAGTTCTATATATTTGCTTTGAGAGACTTCAGCATTTCTTAATAACTGAAAACAAACAAACAAAAAAGCTTCTGAACATAATTAAATCAATCCTAATTGTTTACTTAACATTTACAATTTTCATGGCCCCAACATATAAACAAGTACTAGAGCATCTATTTATGTAGTATTGACCTTCACACAATCCTGTTTGTGGCTTGGCATACTCAATGAAGGTTGTGACTTTCCCATACCTATCTGCTTTCTGCATTACATTAATGAAACAAAAACTATACTGGGAAAGACACAGTGAGAGAAATGGCAAATGGGTCATGGGAACATGCTTAAAGGAGTTGCTATCTGGGAAAAACAACAGTGCTGCAATGGCTTCCTAGGCTACCACTTGTCAGTGGAGCTACAGTAGCTGATCGCTGTGCATTCTTGGACCATCACAATTGCAAAATAAGACTGAATTAATCTTATGCATTTTACTTTTCAATGGAGCAGACCAAAAATGACCTGTGGTGACTTATTTATCCATTGTACCTTCGTGTGCTCAGTGTGGTTGTGTAGATTCAAAGTATATACAAAACAAACTATCCATGGAAAGAGTTTATAAGCAATGAGCTTGCAGAGTTTTACAGTTGTAAGAGCAACATCGGCCAGTGATAACAGCAAGATTAAGCAGAAACTTCTACTGGACAGACAGTAACAGCCTTTTTTTTTTTTAATGGGTATCTTGTAGTCTAATTAGTTGACAGATACAGGTAAATAGCAGAAATAAAATGAAGGGAATGATGGCTGACAAATGGCACAGAAGGGGGAAGATTTTTGTAGCATGGAATGTGGCTGAGGCAGAATTAGTCCTCAGAAAAGATGAGGAAGTGAATGAGGAAATTAGAACATGGAAGGTGGATGCAGGGGAAGAAGGGAAGTGGTGTGGAGGAGATGGAGAGTAGAGAACAACAGGTTCATCGTAAAGTCCAAAGTTAACTCTCTGGAAAACAGTGTGCTTATACGACAGGATTCACTTCTTCCCCCAGCAGTACCTAAAGAGGCAGTTTTGGAGCGCAGTCCATGGATTTAACATGTCTCCAAGAAGCAGGGATTGATGCTTCCCAAGATTGCTACTATTGCTTGAATGACACGGTGTGTCACCTCAGTTTGTATTCCCTGACGTGGATGAAGCTGGGTCATGTCTGATTAATTCTCTGACCTAGAGAAATGCTTGAAAAATACAGATGAGTGGAGCGTCTATTAATTCTCCTGTAATAGTGCATACGTTCTATGCATTCCAACTTGCCATAATAACTTTTTGAATTTTCTGTGGAAATCTTTTGGCTTAAGAGTGGGACATCAATTTAAGATCCCTAAAACTAAAGGAAATCTCCTGGCAATAATTACTAAGAAAGTCCATAGTGTGTGAGTTCATATTCTTCACCTGTAACGGCAAAGTAAAAAATAATGATGGAGTTCTGATTTGGTTCATCTAATCACTGAGCTCTGAACTAACAGAATCTCTTGGGTGTCAAAAACTGGGCCAGAAGTACCATGAGAATAGATTGTCTCTTGGTATTTCTGCATGGAACAAGGGCATGTTAATAATAACAAAAATGAAAAATAATTAAAAATAGAAGGCCTGATTCTCCCTGCATCAGAATTTTGTTTGTTGTTTTGCTGGAATGAGGAAGCCTTTTGTTTATCAGAGGACCAGGTCCAAATTATCCCTAAGTAGTTTAGGGTTTTTTAAAAATAATTTAACAACATCTCTAACTCTTAACAAAGACTCACCTCAGTTTTATTTCTTCTGAATTGTTTCCCATTTGCTAGTGGTTATAACTGAAAAAATTCTGTACTGGCTAGGTAAATAGTCATCTAAGGCTGTGCTAGTAGCTAGGGGTGCATGAATTAAATGACCCAGTCGTTCTCTTCTGTCTTCATTCTGTGATTTTTCTGAGCCTGTGCAATGTTTCTATGACCTTCACTACAGGATTAATGGGAGTTATTTCCTCTATTGGTGCAAAGTAATTATGCATGCCATCTTGCTTTGAGGTGGTTTAAATGAAAGTTGCCACTAGAAATGTTAACCTTCACCTGTCATAATGCTATTATGTTATCTTGGGCTAATGGCGAGAAGAAGTCATGATTTCATTTTATTTAAATTTCAGCTGGGTATTTGACCATAAAATTATTTATAAAATGAAACACAATAAAGACAGTAGATCAAGAGTTCAGCAGTGAAAAAAAGAAGTGTTGTGCTATTGTCTGGAATGTAATTATAGGAAAGGCTTCAGTGTAAACCAGAATGGATGAAGCTTAGGTACTCAAAAGATTCTATACAAGTGAAAGGGTTGACTTCATTACTGTCCTTAGAAAATCCCAATATTTGACTATTTTATTCTTGTGACGCTAGTAAATGCTCGTGACAATGGTTAACACACGATCGCAGTCAAAATTTTCAATCAAAACATACATCCTCAAATGAAAAGTAGAGGCTAGCCTAAAATTGAAGTAGACCCTGCGTAGGGACCAATTATAATTTTTATCATGTTTTCTTATACTATCTATAAGCACAGTTTGGTGAAAATGAAGGCTAGATAGTACGAGTTCTTCAGGAGTAGTATTAAATGTAGAATAGTAATGCTACATCGGGTCATTTCCATGTATGTGTGATTGTGTGAGAGAAGTGTAAGAAATTGTGCAACTAAATCAGAGTGAGTTGGCTGAAGTGAAAATATATGTTCAAATGAAAATCCATATGTAAAATAGGTTGTCTGGAATTAAAAAAATATTTGTTTAAATGTAGCTGTTTGAAGATGTATGAATAATAATATATT
>NW_010510615.1:5031-22576 GCF_000687285.1 Phaethon lepturus
AGAGTGTAAGAGAAACAGGCTTTGGAGTCCATCATTATGTGACTCGTGATCAGATCCCTGCTTTACATCACTAAAGCATTGTTTGTTCTAGGATAGGCTTCTCTTCTCAGGATGTGAGAAATTGTTCCTAACAAGTATAAAAACCCCACCACATTATATGAAGCCAATATGAAGGAGTTCATTTTTTATGAATCAACATTTTTCAAGGGAACAACATTTCTTCCAGAAATTTCTGTCCAGCTTTAATAAAAAAAAAAACAACAAAACCACAGGCTCAACATTGCATTCTGCAAAATCTAAGCTCATGTAAATTTCCCTTGCTCAGTGGAACTACCTGAATAAAATTTGCTCTTTTTCATGAAATAGAATAAAAATGAAAGAATTTAGCATATAGGAAAATATACACAAAAGTACCACCATCCATCTGATTTCTGGCATATCTCCACTGACTTTAATTTCCCTCTTCTCAGGTGTGGTTTTTTTGGGGAGCAGGAGGCAACGGTGTCTGCCCTTTTCCTTAACTTATTATAGAACCTATTAAAGGCTAGAAGTACATGGTGGTCAATGAAACACAAAACTGAATCCAAATGCTCTCGCCAGAGGAGGACTGCACCTTGATAAACTTGTTCCATTATTACTGACCCCAAGCAATGTGCCAATCTACTGCATCTTGATGGGAAAGTCAAGAAAAGCATATTGGGAATAAATGTTCCAGTGATAGAAATGGACATTGTTTTAAGGATTTTCACTGATAATGCACACAATATTAATTTTTGCAGTCTGTTTAGATTGTACCATCAATGAAGTTTTTTTTTTTTTGCCTGTCCTTTACTATCAGGACAGGGACAATGTGATCCTAGCAAATATATCAGTAAGACTTCCCATAGGATAACTTAGTAACTATATAATACTTGGGTCAAATACAAGGTACAATCTGACTAGGAAACATGGAGACAGTTAAATTGCATCTTAGCATCTATGTGGAATATCTTGTACCACTATAATTACATTATCAAGGTGCAAGATGGGCAAGTATGACACAGTCATTTAAATTAATAGCATGAAGTATAGTATTTACAAAGGAATATATTATATTTGTTTCAGCTGATGTTGAAAAGGGCATGTGGAATTACTATTTTGTATCCTTTAATATCTTCCAGTTGTAAAGGATCTTTTGTTTAATGTCATCTAAAAAACATGTAACTAGCTTTTTTAATGAGGTCATTTTAGGAAGAGAGTTCTTCTCATATTCTCATTTCCATCCCATATTTCCTTCCCTGATAATTCTTGCCGTATTTTCATTAGCTTTTAGTGAGTACAATTCTGTAAGCCTTTTCACCTTTTCAAATCTAATCTTTACATGGCTTAAAGTTGCAGCATTAGAATAGAAGTACTCAAAAGTCAAATTCATGGTATTGTTTATGCAGAGAGTACACTCCTCCACTGAACTTTTCTGCAGTTGTACTGCAGATACGATGATGATGTAATATGGCCATTTGTCAAGCCTGTAATAAGACTAATGGAGACATTTATCAGTTATATCAGTTGTTACTGAAATTTTGTATACAAGTGTGAAAGAGGTTGGAGTTGTTTTTTGTCCATACTTCTAAACCGAGCAAGGACCTGTGCAAATGAAATAAAATTTGTTTGCCTCAGATTTATTACTTAAAATGGCAACACAGATAAAGGGAATACTATTCATGTTCTAATGCAGAAGATAAAGCTACAAACAGATCAAATGAATTGTCTTGGGTCAAGCAGAGACATTGTTGGGGACCCAGGACTTGACCCGCAAACCAGCATCTTCAGCCACCACTGTATCGCAAAATTACCTGGCCTCTTAACCTGTCATTCAGACCTGTAACCTAGGTTTCTGACCTGTATTCTCTCTGTGAGGAGACTGAAACCAAATAAAATGTGTCAGCTTCTTGTGTCTTCTGAAACAGGTGAAAACTCTATGGATTCATTCATCTTTTGCATTAAATGCCATGAACTCTGTACAGCTCAAAGTTCAATCTTACATGGATGAAACTAAGATGAACGGACACAGGAAAGATTCTTTGAACGCACATGACTGGGTTTGAATTCTGCAGATTTACTCAGAGAAGTTAGCATCTGACACAATAAGAATAACAGCTGGACTGGGATGGAGGGAATGAAGAACAGGCCCTTAAACTGGATCTATCTGTTCTGATTAAGAATCATGGTGTATGTTTCTACTCAAAGAAAGATCTTTAACCTAATGAGCAACTCCATTTTACAGGAGCAAAATATATGAATGGTTAAGGACTTCCAAACTGGTATGTGTATTGAAGGGTGTAGTGCTGACTATTTCTATGGTATTAGATGAGAATTAAGGATACACTAAGTCATGTGATGGATGGAAGAAAAATTAAAATATGAATAACTTCATGGGAAGCAATTTCTTAGCACGTTCATCCTGATTCATCATGTTCAGAATTATGAGGCAGGTAATTACCATTTCTTTTCTATTTCTCACAATATGTGGAGACCAGATCAATACAACTTTTCTTACAGTCACCCTGGTACTTATCCGTTCTATACTGGAGAGAATTATCTAGCTCCTTTGTTTCAAGAAGGAAGGATGGGTGCAAGATGAGCAGTCACTTCCCTTGTACCCTGTCAGTGTCTCTCCTATGGACTGCCTGCTTGACAAGATGAAAGACAACTACATGTTCTGGGCTTTTGCGGAGGAAAGAAAAAAACCCTCCAGCCTGTGATGCATGATTAGCTACTATTTATAAAATGCTTTAAGACTTTCTCCTGAAAAACATTCTGGAGGGGTCCTTCAGTGCTACCACATTACAAATAACAAAGGACAATGCTTATTGTTTGGTTAAGCTATCACCTGCTGATCCATTAATTTCCCACTCCTTGTGTTACTCTGACACTGTAATGGCAATGCTACCTTAAAGCACACAAGTTGCACATTCCTGGGAGAGTGCTTGAAAGAATCAGCAGTGTATGCAAGAGTGGATCACCTTTGTCTCAGCCTAAAGCCTGCCTTATCTCAACAAAGTTTAGACTATAGACTCACGCTACATACAGAGGGATAGGCTCCTGCTTTTTGCACTAGCTCCCCTGCTGCTGTCTTGTTCCTCAAGCACTGAAAGAAGAAACTGATATTAATATTATGAAGGAGGATCAGTATGAGGTGACACCAGTTTATTTGCATTTGCTGGCTTTCAATGAGATTGGAAACTGGCTGAAGAACCTGCACGCAACCCAAATACAGCTTCAGTTGGAGCAGGAAGCATCCAGGTTAGGTTGCAGGAGGACACTTTTGATGAGAAGGAAGTAGAAGTCCTCAGCTCTGAGTGGTGGTAAATGAACTTCTGTCAGGAATCATTTGGATGTAGTTTCTCTGGCTTCAAGAGCAGATACAGAGAATGTGCCATCTGGAGATATCTTCCAAATCAATTTGTCTATTATGCTACTTACTGTTCTGTCAAGGCTTAAAGATGAAGCCCTCCCAGGCTGAAGATGCCTAGGGAGGGTTGGAATTCAGATCAGGTATTCAGTATCTGGTTCAGCACGTCTTACGGGATTCATGCATTAAAGAGTGAGCTTTAAGAAGTCCTAGCAGGCAATTCATCAATACTGCCTGGCTCCAGAGATAGGACAGGGGTCATGGGATGCAAAAGACCAGTGTTCCTGGGAGAAGAGGCTGGTTAGGAACAAATCTTTATGAAATAGAGAACCTGGGGGGGAAAAAAATGCGTAAATTAAAGCATTTAATTTTTATTTTAAGCTTTAAACATTTAAAATGTAATTAAATGAAATTTTGGACAGTCTTTTCAGACTTTAATAAAAAGGAAATATTTAATGCTGAACAACACATATTGGATCATTGTGACCAGTAGTTAATTATCAAGGCCATGCAGTGATGCAGAATGGATCATTTTCCACTTCAGAGTGCATCCTACAAATTCTCAGTCTTACGTATTTATCTCACCTAAGTTTGATGTGTCACTCTGCAGAAAAATAAGTAACCAGCATACACCTAAGGACGCTGAGATCCTTCAAAAAACAAGAGAGATATACAGCAATTGTTAAAGCAACAAAAAGCAGATGATAATGACCTTTAATTAAGTAGTTAGTTACAGTAAAGATGCTGATTTCATCCTTTATCTTCCATTCTTAAGTGAATGCTTAGATGCTTCATACTATTAGACTACTTCTCGCTCCCTCACACAACTTTTCTTGTAATACAACTTCACTTTTTTTTAAACTTGTAATGGAAAGTGATCAGAAACTTTTGTTTCAGTGCCAATTTAAAAAAAAAAAAACCAAACATACCTAGTTCAAAAATTGAGTAAATGTAGAAGACAACATAAAATTTATTTTGTATTATGATTCTCAGATATTCTTGCCACTTTTCAATTGTTGGATCTTGTTTATAGTAGCAGAAAATTAAGCTTGAAGGGGCCCACAGAGTTAATTTCCCTCAAATAATCCCTCAAAGTAATGGTTGTTTTAATTCAGACACATTGTATCAGCACATTTGTACATTAAACAAAGGTCGGTCTTCCCCCAAGACGTTAACATAACCTTTTTAATGAATTCCCAATTAATTTTATGAAAAATATTTGAATAAATAAAAGATGAATAGAGAGATGAAGTAGAACTGTGCCCTCAAATGTAGAAAGCAAGCAGAAACGAAGTGGTTTTTTTATTTTTGGTTAATTAACTTTGTCTTTTGGGAATAAGGATGTCTTAAATTGAAAAGCTGCAAGAATGAACAAAAATGTATATAAATCAAGAATCTCAAAGAAATAAATGGGAGGGTAAAGAAAAGCACACTTTTAAAAGATACTATATTTTACTTCGTTATGTTAAATTTATAGTTAAGGCTGACACCAGTTCTAGAAGGGCTAGAAACTTGCACACTTAAAGAACAAGTATAAAGTTAATGCAAAATATTTTCATAGAACAACCATCCCATGTCAGCTTACTGCACGGTGACATTCATCTGCTTTTGATGAGTTCATTACTGATCATTATCTTCATACTGAACTATCTGGACTACGGATCTGAGCCAGCAGAGACATTGTGACTTCCCATTTGTTACATGCATTATCCAAAGGAAAAAAGAGAAGCATAATCTTGACTGGCAAAGGATGTCCTGGTGATTTCTTCAGGTTCACATGGAGTTAAAAGAGGCAACTGTTCTACTCTTGCAATACACTTGAAAACTTTTAACTTGCTTTTATGTTGAGTGTCAATACAGAGATGATATGAGTATGAAGTCTGTGAAGAATACATACATGCAAAGGTTCTTTCAAACTTTGTTTAATTTTCTCAACTCTATTCTGTAAAAAAGTTCAGAGTGAGGCCATAAAAAGTTCATCTGATACTATTAGTTGATGTTTATTACAAATGTGGCTTGTTGCACACAGAATGGAAGAGAAATAATACCAGTATCCTCAGTGTAGTGTACTAGGCAAACCAAAGTTTGCTGGACAGGGAGATGTACAAAACCGTCCTCAGTTCTAGCATATAAAATCAGTTTATCTAATACTCCTCTACTATATTCCAGGAGCTCCTCCTCTGTGTACCTCCTCTTTTATATAATTTCCCAACTAGCTATGCTCTGAGCATTGGATCTTCCAGCCAAGGTGGGTCATCATGTTACCCACACAAAACACCTCTATAACTCTCTCATTTTGTCACTCCATCTGGAGCCTTTTCACACCTAGAAAATTCTCTTACATTTTTATTGCATAGTACATTATCATTCCTTGGTTCTGCAGGCTTGCAGAGATGATAAAAGGTGACAATAGCAGGACATTAAAATAGAATCTATTGCAAACACATCCATGGATCTCATAGCCAGATGGATTTTTTTTTCAACTCTCCATTCAGAGGTTTTAAATTAAATTTATATTTCAATTTTTATAGAAGATGGGGACAGTGAGGTGCTGTAGAGCACCTTAATAAAGTTGCATAGTGGTATTAATTGTCATTCTATACCAGCTAAATATTCACTAATGATAATGACTCGTGCTTCATTATTTTTCTAGTATGCTGCATTAAGGACTTTATATTGTCAAGGGTTTTATCTTCCTTCTTTGCCTGTATTTCTAATCCACTAAGGTCTTTTTTCTCCCCCCCCACCTTATTCAAAGCTAGCAAAGTTTTCATTATCCTTGTTCTCCTAGGAACAAGCTATTTGTGATTTGACCCAGCATTTTTGTGTTCAATCATCTTTCTTTGTTGTCAACCCTTTAAAGATGCTCCTCTTGCTTTCCTATAATTTATAGCTTCTCAAAAAGTCTAATCAATTTATACCTTCCCCACAGGTTCAAATCTGACTTTCAGTGTTGGCTGTTTAGAATTCATAGTAACAGGTGCTGCATTTTTGATAACACATTTACTAGTGTGTTAGCCAGAATGATTTATAAAGGGTGCAAGGGAGGGTTTGATTTTTTGCCATCCTTAACACAGATGAATTAGGTGAAATATTTCTCAATCAAAAGCTGCCACACAAAGTTTGACTCTCAACCACAGCATAAGCTGACTCAAATGGGATCTCTGAGCTTGAGGCATGCCACAAAATACAACAAATAGTACAGAAGACAGATCCTTCAAAGGTAGCTTGTAGCCATACAGTGTGAGAATTTTCAGACTATTGGAAACTGCTAAAACATTAAGCTCTCTGAAATGAGCGCAGCAAATCTGTGCTACTCCCAGTAGACAACCGTTTGTTTGGGTTAGTACCTACACAGAGGGTTGTGTGCAAAATGTTTTCTCATTTAGTTCTAGTGGGAGTAAAAACTCCTCCAAGCAATATCAATCAGTTATCCCTTGATTTTTCAGCATGAAGGCACAGTTTGTGCCTCAAACCCAGTGTCTCCTTTAAGACTTGAATCAGAGAGGGTTATTCATGTAGAAACAGTTTGATGGGCATGTTCAATCCCCTTTTCTAAGAAATGATTCCCCTGATATGAGATGTTAAGGTCAGTGCTTCAGAACTCACAGAACATACTGATGCTTCAAGTTGGCCCAGTGCTGCTGTTCCACTGCTCCTGCACTTCCACCTCCTCTCCCATACTGAACTCCAACATTTTATCTCCCTGTGCTTATGACAGCATTTGGCTTTTGAGGTGGTGGTAGTTATCAACACTCTTTAATATAACAGCACAAAAACACTGCCTTTTTTTCCTTCGTATCTAGTATCTGTTCAAGGACTCGAGGAGATGAAGACAGGGAGAAGTGAGAACAGAGAAACAAGAACAGTAGTGAAGATGAATTTCCAGCACAGGTCATAAGAACTCCCACATCTTCTGGGATCTTTCATTAGAGAGAAAATATGACTATAAGGTCTTTTCCTTCTTCAGAATCAGCACTAGCTAGTACTGCTCCTGAAACAAGAAGGCAGAGAAGACCAAAATAAAAAAATCCTTATACCTACCAGTAAGGACTTATACAGAAGATCCAGTGACTTCCCAGCCTGCATATTCTCATAAACAGTCATAACCATATGGTTCTCCAGCAAAAAATAACCTCACCTAGGCTATAGACTTGCACCAAAGCCTTGAACCAGATAAAAAAAGACTTACTTTGCATGCAAACAGCAATATATACTCATCCTACAAGCTCCACTACCCGATGACCTTTGCTAAACTTGGCCAGCCCATTTGTAAGTGACTACTGCTGAATTGGTTGCTTCTGCTCCTGCCCTGAAGGCAGAAGAAACAAGAACAGGTGTTTCTATTTCAACTAATATCTGAACTGGAACGTGTCTGGGTATTTTTCAGCTTCTATAACTGGAAACTCTGATATTCTATTCCAGGCAACAGTCTGTCCATAGTCAACTAAATAAAGTGTCTGATTGCTTTTATATCTTAGTATTTGAGTATGGAAAACTATCCATGAGCGTGTCTTTCAGCAATATTACTAAGACTAAATTACAGTTACTGAATAGAAATAATAACTTTCTTTTTATTATCTGACACTGTAATAATTGATTAGTTGTTAATGTGAAACTGTATCACACAATTGATTTTATTTTGTAAAAATTTATGCCATTCTCTCTTTTTAAATGAGAACGTTTCCTTTTCTTCAATTCACCCCACCTCACAGTGCACCTTCAGTGAAATGATTGCAATAGTCCATTTTTAACAAGGTTGAAGTTATCCATCCTTGAATGCGGGGAACTGTCTAGCATCTGAAATTGCTTGGCCTTGAGGATCTATTTTCTGTTACCATTTATTAGAATGAGCATAACCAGTTTTACTGTAGCACCTGGAGCTACTCAAGCGCAGGAAGTCTAATGTAACCCCAAAGGAAAAGACTTATTGCACATGCACAGAATAATTATATATCAGAAAATATTAGTACTGTCTGGGATTCTTGGACAGAAATATAGGAATCCTACTGAGAGCCCTAAGAGAGATTAAGGTAGTACAGTCTCATACAGAAAATACACTTCTGCTTTGTACAGGTAAGTGATATTTCAAATTTTGTTTAGTTCTGTTAACAGAAAAAGCCTTCATAATTGTCACGTATCTGTGAAAGACAATAGATTGCTGGCCATAGAGTTCTCCCTGTAGTAATCTGTTGAGGGCACTGCCCTAACTCCCTTTTGGAGCAGGACTCTGAGACAACATATCTGGAAGATTATTTTAGGACCAAAAATGATAAAAACCCTGGAATTCCTAGGTTTACAAAGCAACTTAATTCACAATTCTGGAAACTGAAGTTCTGAGGTGGCTTACACAATGTGTTGCCAAGAAATAAGGACATGGGAAATTTTACATTTACTACCTCCATACTGTTTACATGATGGAGTGCTCTCCATCACTGAGACCAGACTTCCCAGCAGGCTAAGGAAATGAGGTGGCAGGGAAGTACCGAAGTGTAGGAACCACGCCCAAGTTTTATGACAGTTTTGGTAAAACTAATCATCCTTTGTAACATATGCTTGCAAATGGGCATGTACGGTATTAAAATGTAAAAATGTCTTGGTAAACCTTGCATTCCTAATTGCCTTGCTGCAAAAGCCTCTAATAAAGAGTTTTCCAAAGGCCAGATAGAATGCTTTTCAAGAATTCAATCATCACACATCTAAGAACCATTCTTACAAAATCTCCTTTCCTTTCAGCTGGACCTTGCTAAAGCATGTATATAAGAGGAAAAGATGAGTGCAACCAGGAGTGAAGTGGCAATACTGGTTAATACAAGACTCGGGTAGGAACTCAACAAAGTTCCATAGTTATTCCTCAACAACTTTGAGAGCTTTCATCTACTTTCATGAAGCTTCCTACATGATTGGTTACATTTATTGCCACTTCACTCCCAAATAAAAACATAACTCAGTTTTAGGTAGTAGTACAGATAACCAGTAATCACTGGTCACTGTTCCTACCAGGGTTTACTTAGGTATATTAGAATTAATGTCTCACTGGTAATTAGTATTAAATCATATTAATTCATATTCCTATAAAATTCATTTAAAATCATCTACGTAAAGGGAATAATTCTTCTCACTCTTTTCCCCCCAGAGTTCTTAATTATATGTCATATTTCTAGTGAATGGTCACTGGAGAGGAGATAAAGCATCCATTACAGCTTTTGGAACCAAGAAGAATTATTCAATGAAATCAAGTGAGTAAGAGAGAGGGAAATGGTTTAATGGTCTGCTTGTTAAGGAATGAGAAAAGTTGATGGCCTGGGAGAAATGGCCCAAATTTGATCCTCAGAATTACAGAAAAACACTGTTGCAGGTGAAATCTCTGATAAGTTATAAAGGTGAGTGGATCTTGGTCTCACTGGCTATGTGTGCATGTGTAAGTGCATAGTGAGTATTCCATACATATATTTTAAAATCAGTGCAGAAAGCTATTTTTAAATATGTATATATATTTCTTGATATATACTGGACCAAGGGCAAGAGCACTGCCCTTAATTTGTTCTCCTCTCCCCTTCTGGCATATCGTTGGGGAGTTTTCTGCTGTAAGCTTCAAGTTAGCTAGAGAGTGTTGAGGAAAGTCTTATGGAATAAATGTCCTCTAGGCAAATTTAACTGGGCAACTCTTACATAGTGTCATTGTTTCATAATCCTGATCCCCTAGAAATAAGGGCTTTCCTAATGCTTGGAAAGCCTCTAGCAAATTACACACGCTGTACTAAAGAAACAAGAGGCCACGGCATGCAGTGGAGGCATAATCTAGCCTTTTTTTTCTGATTCAGTATTTTTCTATGTTAAGAAATGGGAGAGAATGGAGAAATTTTCTGTAAACCAAAAAAGAGTCAAATGGTAAAATGCCTTGTAGCACCACCCTATGTATCTTGTCAGCAACTTGACTTTACTTTAAATGATGGCTAGAATATATTGTTTGCTGTGCCCCTTGATTTGTTAAACTATAATCATGAAATTGAATTACAGGACAGGAACGATAATAATAGATGAAACTATTATGTGTCATAGAGAGGCAATTATACGGTAGCTAATGATCTTTACTAATAGGATAAGATATACTGCCACATGCGCCTTGAAGACCATCATCAGATAAAACGGAGTCATCCATCAACTAAACCTTTAAGGTAGTGTTTAATTTGAGAGGTGAAAGAAATGAAATTGGGCTTTGGAGGACACTGCAAATTCCATCCATGTAATGAGATAGAATATTGATCTAATGAACTACCTGAAGTCTAGACTGTATCATTTACCTGGAGCCTGGAGCAACTGGATGCACACACATGCATAACCAAAAGGATGGTGGAGTATAAATTAACTTTTCTTCCTCAAAGGCAATACGGTGTTCTGTATAAATTTGAATATGATTATGTCCTGGCCACAGATTACAGCATCTCGCATTAATAGCAGGATTTCCACTGAATACTGTATGGCTTAATCAAAGAATATGGGTAATGGGATTCTTGGGTTTATCTTTGATAGTGACTTAACAATATGGCATCGGTATACTCACCAAGGTCTACATTAGCAAGTAGAACAGTGCAATAGAAGATGTGGGGAAAAACAGTGTTAAAAATCCATTGTCCATATTTTGTCCATATTCTGGAATTTTTACCTTCTGGTAGATCTCTTCCCCTCAGTTCTACAGTGAATTGCTTTGAGCCAGGTGAAGCAGCCACTGGCTGTACAACTAACCCCAGGCAGTGGTTTCCAGGTGATACAAGACTGCCATTGCCTCTGTGGGTGATAGAGAGGTTGGAGAAATGGAGATTTGTGTAAGTAAAGGCACAAGGACTGAAGGATAGCAGCAGAAAGCCCTGATATGCTCAGTACTTGGGCTTCTTAGAGATCTCTGGCCAGAAGATTAGGGAGATTGCAAGACAATGACCAGGTGTAGCCCCAGCCGTGGCTTAATGGGAATGAGGTACAAGATTTAGGAAAGCTTTGTTAGTGCGGTGGAGAAAAAAAACTCGGCTGGTTTTATGGGTGCTTGCTGGTGCTTATTTATGAGAGAATTTGAATGGAGTGAATTGTTACACTGACAGGATGCTGAAGAAGGACAGACTGTGCGTAGGGCTAGCCTTGTCTGTACAGTCTTCAGAAATCAGGGCTAGAGCTATAAATCTTTTAAAGGAGGCAAGAGGGAAAATGGTGTTTAGACAACAGTCAGGGCTTTTTTTTTTGTTGTGTTTTTCATTACTAGGTATTTTTCCTTTTATTAGCTGGATCCATCCCTCATTCTCCACCATGCTCAGTTGCAAAAGTAATTCTTTGGGCAGCTCTGTCCAATGGCAGCAGAGGTTACTCTTGGGCCACTCACACCAATGGAGCCGTCTGGTTATAGCTGATAGCAAACGGTCGACTGGATTATTTTAATGATGAATATCCCTGTGCACCAAGAGAAGGAGGTATTTAATTTTGTATCCAAAAGAGAAATGCCTATGTGTAATTGTGTGTGGGATTTTTTTTTTTTTAAAGTCTCTCATTAAACTGAATGGCATCTAAAACAATTGCAATTCATTTGCGGCAGCCTGAGGGAAGAAAACGCCAATAGACAGAACTGACATTTATAAATACTAACTAAACGAACAATGTAAAAACCAAATAAATCCCCGAATCCCTATACCTTCCCCCTCCTTCTCAAAAGAACTCATTCGCTCCCTTCAACCTTTAGAAAGAAGACAGAGAAAAAAGTGGGAACGATCTGCTCTTGAAATTTTAACTGACTGTATTCTTGAGTTTTCTGCATGACAGGTATTGACCTATATTTAGGACCTATGTATAAATCTGAGTAAAAAGGGCTAATAATGAACGTGTATTGTGTGTTGTGTGTCTGCTGTTCCGCCCCCTCCCCCCCATTATTCCATGTGTTCCCTGAATTTTGAGTATTGATGAAAACAATATTGATTGAGGAGGTTGGAAGAAGCATGCTTTTGTTCTTAGAGTAATGTTAAGTCTTATATAGGCTCTCTGCACATTTCAGAGGATTTGCATGAGACTGAGCCAATTATCTAAGATTCAGCCAGCAGAATGTCAGGAAAAGACAATCTGAGTTAATACAGACAAGTTCAGTTTGAGTCAGAGACTGCACAGTCTCACAGAGGTATGAACATAATTCTGTCTCTGATTAAACACAATGCAGAGTGCAAAGAGCTTCAAGACAAATTTACTGAATCAGTCAAGAAACTGTTGATGTTCTAGCATTCCCATTTTCTTTGTGCATTTTGGCCATGCTTTCTGTACATTGCAACAACATGGTATTAATCTAAAGAAAATCCTTAATTCATTATGGATTTCCTCTTTAATTATACTATCCAGCATAAATGTTATCTTAAACCAATTACGTCTTACACTTGGATTTAGTGTAATAAAAGCCACACGAGATAATTCTACCAATTACTTCTTATACCTTTTTTGTTGCATTTGTGGAGAGAAAGAGCAAGATGGGCAGGTGGCTATTTTAAACTTTTGTAAAATTTAGACCATCCTAGTAGGGGAATCTGTGAAATTTCACTTTAAGCAGACTTTAAATCCTTTTCTTTGTCAATCAGATGACATAATATACATAAATGTCTAACCATATTAAATACAAATAGAAAACTCTTGACTGGAAAGCAGTGCATGGTCGGTAGCATGGACAAAATTGTGAGGACTAAACCAAAGGCAGGTGCTTCAGAAAGTAAGCAACCTGGATATAAAATTAGCTCTGCTGGAGACAATATTCATAGGCATTTTACAGAAGCTGGTTTGTCTACATAAAATAGAAAAAAAAATGCAGCAGGGAATCTGCCCCACAGAGGAAGTTAGAAGTATGAAGTGTCAGATTTGCAATTCCCATGAGGCACCATGGCAGCATATCTAAATCTTCCTTCTCATAAAAACAACAACAACAACAACAACAAACCGTAGAGGAAATACTTTCTGTTTTTTAAAAAAAGGCAAAAAGATGTAATAAAAAGTTTTCAACCAGCCTGATTTCACTGCCAACTGTGCAAACACCATTCAGCTAGTTGTTTTATTTCAGGATCCAAACAACATTAATTAAGCCATTAGGAAATGCCCACAACAGACATACTGATAGCAATCGCATGTTTTAACAGAAAATCACCAGGGAACTTGGATGCCTTGCTTCCTCTGTGTCCAGCCAACAGCAACAGCACACACATTTTAATGTTTCATTTAAGCTATCAGACATTGTACTATGTATGTATCTTCCACGTAAAAACAGTGCCAACAGCAATATCCTGACTTAGTTTAATGAAAGCTTCCTTACTTCCTTAATTTTTTGGATACTGAAAGAATAACTTGCTTTGTAAAGAATGTCTTAAGGATGATAACTTGGTACCAGATTTCAGACTCAGGTGGTCATCTCTGAGTCCTCTGGTGTTGTGGTTTAACCCCAGCCAGCAACTCGCTCTGAGTCCTCTAGTGTTGTGGTTTAACCCCAGCCAGCAACTCAGCACCACGCAACTACTCACTCACTCACCCCTGGTGGGATAGGGGAGAGAATCAGAAGAGTAAAAATGAGAAAACTTGTGGGTTGAGATAAAGACAGTTCAACAGGTAAAGCAAAAGCCATGCACACAAGCAAAGCAAAACAAGGAATTCATTCACCATTTCCCATGGGCAGGCAGGTGTTCAGCCATCTCCAGGAAAGCAGGGCTCCATCATGTACATGGGCTACTTGGGAAGACAAACGCCATCACTCTGAATGTCTCCCCCTTCCTTTTTCTTCCCTCAGCTTTCTATGCTCAGCATGATGTCATATGGTATGGGATATCCCTTTGGTCAGTTGGGGTCAGCAGTCCCAGCTGTGTCCCCTTCCAGTTTCTTGTGCTCCCCCCAGCCTCCTCGCTGGTGGGTGGTGTGAGAGGCAGAAAAGGCCTTGATTCTGTGTAAGCCCGGCTCAGCAGTAATGTAAACATCCCCTGACTGACACTGTTTTCAGCACAAATCCAAAACATAGCCCCATACTAGCTACTATGAAGAAAATTAACTCTATCCTAGCCCAAACCAGCACACCTGGCAAGTGAATGTTTCGTCTTGCTGACTTTTCTAAGCTTTGAAATCTTCATCAGGAGTACATTTTTCACTGTCTACCATGGATCAAAATTCTGCTGCTCATAGAACTGATGAGAGACCAACTGAACACTTAAAAAATGAGGATCAGGCTCTTAAAACTCTATTGTAATTAAATTCAGGAGTTTAAAAAATCACTTAGGTATGATTCAATATATTCATGGCAGCCTAAGCTGTCAAAGAAGGCAAAAAATTACACTCTGTTCCAGCAGGTGCTTGAGAAATCCTCTCCAAAATCAGCCACACTGAATCAGTGTAATTTAGCCTGGAGAGATATAAAGAAATTTTTATTCTTTTTTTAGTAGAAACAAAATCAATTAGCGTTTTGGGACAATCTGGAATTACTTTTCTCCAAGCTATTATTCAATAAGATATTGCACTGCTTTGGGGTACCCAACACTTTTAGCCTTACCCTAAGGAGTTTCTTTTTCTAGTCATATGATTTTAGAATGAAATTTGGCATAGTTTTAAAATATTTCACCATGAAAATTTCCTTTAATACACAAAAGACTGTTCGCCATCTTCCCACTTTTTTCTGTCCAAACTTATTGAAAGTATAACCTCAGGCGTCTCAGAAAAATTGTGAAATTATCCTATTTATTCCCTTTTTTCTTCTACATTTCTCCTTATGGCAGGATTGTTATGCTAAGATTTTGTGGGCAGCCTGATGTACCATTCTGAAACCTTGTGAGAGGCTTTACTACGGCAGGTTGGATAATACATGACAAGATCAATCCATGTAAAACAATTCTGCAAGTTGTTAGTCTGCAATTTGACTCATGAAGGACAGGAGTTCTAAAGAATTTTTGCCCCATGGGGAAGATATGTGCAAGCCTAACAAACAGAATGAAGCATTCTGTTTGTTCCTCTGTGAAGGGGACATCTAATTAGTGTGCTGGCATGAAATGTATCAGAGGTTACACTATCTCCTCAGGGAGTTCCTCTATGATTAAATACAAGCTCTCATTTGGGTTGCTTCAGTCAAAGGGTCAAGAAGGCAAAAGACACAAATTCATTCAGCCACAGTGTTTGCATGTTAATTGTCAAGCCTCTCAAATGTGAGCTAAGAGTGCACCCAACCTACAGATGTGTGGACAAGAAACATGAAGTCTTTGAGCTGAATTCTTCCTTATGCTTGTATAAGACCCTTGTGGTATTACAGACCATGGGAGAGCTGCTGCAGAGTTGTAGTGAAGTCCATGGAAGAGGAATATGATCTCTCACGGTGGCTAGCCATGAGCAAACAAGCAATCAAAGGGGCAAAATTAATTTTCACTTATTTTTCCACTTGCTGAGAATGTCTTTGGGCGTATAGGAGATAAAATATCTTGAGAAGACACAGGGAATATATTTCCTCAATACGTCATCAAATCCCCACTCTACTGCGGATACTTTTCAAGCTTGACTTGGAGTTTTACAGCCTTATTGCTGACGTACAGACTATGTACACCCACGCTAAGTCTAGTCACTAGACTCTATACAAGATGCTGAAACACATTCACTGACTGAAAATTTGCTGTGAAGCAGAGAATGACAGGAAATTCATCAAGCATCTGTCTTAAGGACACAAATTGCTTAAAGGTGACTTTCCAGTGATTTTTGAAGCACTAAGAATGTTGTTCTTTCTTTTTCCTGCATAAAGAAGTACTTAAGTGAGTTGATCTGAGTGGAAAAGGCAAAACAATTTCTCTTCCCACTTGCTTTTACTTTAAAATATTAGGCATGTGAAAAATATCCTCTTTCATGTGCTTCATATTTTATTTGGCTTGTGACACTCCAACCGAGTGTTTGATAGAATTAAATCTTTTAATGTAACCCTGCCTGGAGTTGTATACTGTTAGAGATAGTCAAAACCCAGTTTAAATAAACAAAGTAAAAATCAAACCTCTAGCTGAGTGCCTTATGACATTTTGAGAATTTTACAATAGCTGCAGAGTCTTACAGAGTAAGGCATGAATATTACCTCTGTTCAGCCTGCTGCATTGTCAGTTGGTTCCCATGTGTTTTTCTCCATAGTATAGTATGATGACTGCCAAATTTGATAGATAGGATGATTGTCAATGGTTTTCTGTCCGCAATTGTTTTGTGATCACAGGTAGTTTTTAATGGGATTTCTGAACCAAAGGGACAGGGGAAAGGAAGGGGAAAGCTGGAATACATAGTCCTGTGTACCATAACTGTAAGCATCTATTCATCAGAAATCTGAGTTCAGAAGGCCCACAGAAGACACACGGCACACACCACCACACGTGCCAGGCTACAAAACATTTCCTAGTGTTTGACTTTGAGACTGAAAGAAAAGCATTGCAAGAATTATGAGTAAATGGTGAAGAATAAGAGACATCGCAAGTTTTGCTAGTTTCTACAGCCTCTTGTGCGATAATAGATTAGCTGAGTGAAACTGCTAGAGACCCAACCAAACAAGTGTAATTTCACATTGCAGAAGGAAGCACATAAAAGGCCTGTGGGGTTTCTTACCAATATTAGTTTCCCGTAAATTTCCCCCTTAGAGTTTTGAAGGAATGTGAACATCAGTAACTCATGGCTCTGGATCAACTTCACCATGTAGGAAAGTTCCAAGGCTTTCACGCTCTCAGTGGTATAGTTTGTTTATTTGTTTGTTCCTTTTACAGTTTTTCTGCTTTTTTAAAAAACTCACAGCATTTGGCTGGTTATTTAATTTTACAAAAATAAATAAAAAGATATAAAGATAAAAGAACAGAATAAAAGCATGTGCATTTTTTCCTAACACTACAGAAATGTTTTGATTAAGGTACTTCTCTAAGAGAAAAGGTAGGATCAGTTCTTGACTCTTCTCTTCAGAACGCCATCTCTGCCTCTATGGGATGTTTATTTTACATAGGTACTTCAGGAGACAACAGCATATGGTAACTAATTAATGTGTAAAGAGCTGATATTAAATGGGGAATGGAAACTATTGCATTCACATAGCTTGACAGGAGATTCTGTCCATGTAGAAATCTCACAATATAAACAAATAAAATAAAATAAAATAAAATAAAA